>NC_138163.1:133678800-133943800 GCF_964165515.1 Mesoplodon bidens
GAATCATGAGAAGATTCATTTTTGACTACTGCATGTGTTTAATGGCTTTGTATCCAGTTTACTCAACCAAGGTTGCTAAAATTGACAACTCACGAAGCAAATTCAGCTTTTCTCAGTGGAGATTAAATTTAACTGTTTATTAAGGTAGTATGTAACACATACTTGAATGTCTGTGCTCTTGCCTTAAAAAAATTGATTCATAAAGGGCATTGGATCCTGTTTCCTTCTTAGTTATATTCATGAAGAATAATGAGAAGACATCAGTAGAACGTCTTCCAGTATTTTGCAATAAGAGGTTAATCTTATGAATGAATGAATATAAGGCTTAGTTAGTTTGGTATTACTTTCAGAATAACGTTCCCAAATTTCAGCTTTGAAAGTTTTTTTAAAACATGATCCAAACCTTTTATCATCTATAGTCTTTCCAATTTGGATGGAATGAACTATTGTGTCAGATTCAGAATCCTACCAGGTGGTTTGTATTGGAGCATGATCACGTGTACCTGCCTCTGAAGACAATCCCTCTTACATATTTGAATTTAGCAATGCAGATTTCCAAGGCTAATACTTAGATATGAAATAATCTGCCTTAATTGGGGAGGCCAAATGGTTGAGCATTAGGAATGAAGAGCGAAGACATGGTTTTACTGACATATCTTAAGGTAGTCTCCCCATAACACAGGAATTCTTTATGATGTCTCCCCTACCCTATTCCACACACAACTTTCTTGCCTTGAAATATTTAGATGCTTGATTAGAGCAGCAGAGTTGTTTCTGGTGTGATATAAAGAATAATAAGAATGGGTCATGACAAATTTTTTAAATCGCCATTATAGTTCTAACTCAGCTTTCACTTGAGATGGCGGTAGTTGGATGGATCCAGGTGAGAGAGTCAGAGGTGTGAAAGGAATGATCCCAGATGAGAAGGTGACTGTCAGGTAGAAAACTGAGTCCCATTATTGCTCCTGTGCCTGCCCTCCAGAGACAAGTGTGGTCCCACCCATCAATCCATCATTTTGTTACTGAACCAGCCTCTTTTGTTTCTGGGTCTTAATATCTAGTTTATAAACCAGCTATACTCCAATAATTTTTTTTTAAAAAGAAGAAAAAAACCCAACAAGGTCCTACTGTATAGCACAGGGAACTATATTCAATATCTTGTAATAAACCATAATGGAAAAGAATATAGATAGATAGATAGATAAAACTGAATTACTTTGCTGTACACCAGAAACTAACACAACATTGTAAATCAACTATACGTCAATAAAAGTTTTTTAAAAATATCTAGTTGAAATTATTTTTCTCAATATAAAATTGCTTTTTGTGATAATCAAGCTGAAATTATCTCTGTATATAAGATTATGAGAAAAACACAGGACACATCATCTTTTACCTTTATTCAATTGACTTCTGTTTTTAATTGCTAAATGTTGTAGGGAAAACTGAAAAGCTTTGTTCTAATTTTGAAACTCCCCAGCAAAATAGATGAGTCATGCATATCAAATGTTTGTTAACAAGAGCGCAATTGTAGCACTGGCTATTTTTGTTTGAAACAGAAAGATGAAAATTTAAATTCAGCTATTTAAAAAGCCTGAGGCTACCCCTGAATGTACAAGGCTTTCAGTGAGGACCAACACAAAGATTTTTACAAGCAAGTGAGGTAACTTCCTGGCTTAGGAATTTATGATAGAGCTTTTACTATGCTTTTAAAAGTATTTTCACTAGATATAACAGCAGGTTCATATATATGAGGTGATGAAAACTATCACAGTAGCCTAAGTCTCTGACTTGGCAAGCTTGGCATTAGGCTGTGCTAAGTTCAAGGATACCTTCCATCTATTTACCCAGGTTAGGAAGATGGTGCCTTATCTGTTCTTGCAGGTGTTAGCAAGAGATGATTACTGTTTCGAGTGGGTATAGTTCCACAGCAAGGTGTAGACTGTGGTGTGGGGAAGGCAAAAATGGTAGGACTTATGCAAAAGTATATGAAAACCGATAATGACCACTTGACAAACTCCTACTATAACTTCCTGACTTCAATATCCTAATGGCCCTTTGAGGTAAATGTCACCACAGAAGTGTGACTTGAAGCCAGACAGAACAAGAATCAGCCAGTAAAGAAATGGGTTGAAACCAATCAAGTAGTAAAGCAACTGGAGTGGTTACTGGACCTCAGCTACCCAAACCAGGTGGTAGAGTTGAAAGACATGATTAAAAACTCCTAGGGGGAATTCTCATGACCAGAAACATTCCCATCTGCTGGGGAATTGGAAACCCTGTCCAACCCATGATAGCGAGGGCCCAATGGGTATACATCAGTGGTACCAGTAGAACCAGTGAGCCTTCGGGTCTTGTGAATTATTCTCAAATCTTTGACTGTTAATCCTTGACCTGGTAACCTCAACTTCTTTGAGATGACCAGTTTACTTCCTTAAGTAAATAAAGTTCTTTTTTCCCTCCCCCCCGGAAGTTTGAGAATGATGTTAAAACAAAAAACACAAAAAATGAAAACCTAAATAATAGCCATAGAATCAATATTTTGTGTTACAGTTTAGGACTAAAACATACGTTTGTATTTTAAGGGTATGTAGCATTAAAGAGAATATGACATAATACAGAAATTTGACAGGTTAGCTGTGAGATTCTAATCTGAAACGTGTAATTTATTTTAGACCTCTGATTTTAAGGTGAAAGCGTAAAATCGTTTGTTTCAAGCCAATGTTAGAATGTTCACTAGAACTTGAGTTTCACTACATTTGTAAGTTTTTATTAGATTTCTAAGAGCTATGTAAGGACTTGGGAAGGTTTACCTTGTTAGGGTTTTAATTTTGTCCCGTTAAGCATTTAAAGTGGTTATAAAGTAAATTGCATATGTTACATTTATAAACACAACTTAAAATGTTACAGGAATTTGGTGATAAAAATCTGAACATTGATTACCTGAGGGGGTGAAAATTGACTGGAAGAGGGGCTTGAGGATACTTCCTGGGGCGATGGAAACATATCTTGATTAAGCTGTTGGTTAGGTTGGTTATCAAAACCCGTTGAATTGTCCCTTAAGATTCATTTATGCATTTCCCTGTATGTAAGTTTTGCCTCAATGCTTAAAATGTGTACTGGAACTTAATTGACTATTATATAGATGGAAGTGATTGTTTAATGGAGTTGAGTCTGTTCAACTTGAGTTAATCAAACATTGATTCAGGGACTCCTGAGAGTGATTATTCTTGGTTTCATAAAATTGGCGGAATTTATGAATAGAATAATGAGATCCATAATTTCAACTTAAAAGCTTAAGGAGAACTGCATAGTGATTTGTTGATATAGGTACAGTCCTTGGGCAAGAATCCTCATGACCTTGAAGTGCATGTCTATTCCCGCTCCTAGTTGGTTGCACTCCTTGGGAAGCAGGACAGTATCTTTCTTTTCCTTAGAAAATGACCAGATAGCCACTTGGAATTAAGTGGAGGGAAACACTTTTAAACACCTCCACAGATGTAGTATGGATAGTCAACGTAGGTCTGAAGATGGTGACATTTTCGATATCAGACTCTCATGATACACACACACACACACACACTCTCTCTCTCTCTCTCTCTCTCTCTCTCACACACACACACACACACTCACTCACTCTCTCTCTCTCACACACACACACACACACACACACACACACACACACACACGGCAGCCTCAAAATCAGCAACTGACAGACGTCTGAATTCCATGGTCTTTCCTCTTCTCTTTCAAACCAGATTAGATTCACTTTTCACTGTCCTTTTGGCAAAGCCCATCTTGAACAGCAGTGGTGCTTCCCAATTTCCCTCCCATCTCCCCTCCTCCTCACTTCATAACTTTGACTGCCACCACAGTTTCAGAAGAGAACCCTAGGAAAGTAAGTAAGCCTGGCTAGCTTCAGAGAGAGATGGTGCAGACCCACTAGGTGAAAGATGCAAAGGAAGTCAGTTAGAAGAACATGAGGTCTAGGAAAGACCACACCCCCAACCCCGCCAGAGTTCAGCCTCCCGATTCACTGTTCAGTCGAGATATAATGGGAGCCACATATGTAATTTTAAATTCCCGAGTAAACACAGTTTTTAATAAGTAAAACCAAATAGTTAAAATTAATTTGACTAGACAATGTATTGGACCTGATATATTCAAAACATCATTTCAACATGTGATCAGTACAAGAGTGATTCATGTCCGTGTTTCATCTCACAGCACATCTCAGTTCTCACTAGCCACATGTCAAGTGCTCAGAAACTGCAAGTGGCTAGTGGCTGTCATACTGGACCCCACGGTGCTAGAACTTCTGTAGCCCATGGTTTAGCCGTTAATTATGTGTGCACTTGGCATGTTTGCTGATTGTTTTCTAGTGCAGTCATTTTCTCGAAAAGGCAATGTTCCCTTTCTGGTGTGGTAGGCGCTCAACAAGTCCATAGGATTGCTTCGTGTATTATCACTTGTACAACGGTAACATCCTCCTTCAGGGAGGCTTAAGGGCATGCGCATTTCCTCTTACTTTGGTTCCTTAGCTACTGAGACTATTGCAAAGATCTCTGGAGACCAGTAGCTTTCGCCACGTGTACTGTAAAACTCAGAGCTGAGAAGCGGGGACTGCATCAAAGGTTGAGTTTGCTGGCAGAATCAGAAGAATCACTGCATTCAGATCTGTGTGGTTCCCAGTTTTATAAACAGAGTTTGCAAGGGGAGAGCATCGGCTTGTTTATTTTTGGTGCAAAATGTTCCTTCTTTTAGCATGTGATCTGGAAATGATGATGGCAAGGAGCTGATCTCCTAGAGGAAGGTGATTTCTTTTGTATCTCTGACATAGCCTCTATCTAACCTTAACGAAAGAATGGCTGCCTCAGTGAACAATGGACACAAATGCCCGTAGACAGTGAGTGCACACACGTGCTAACCTGCAGTCGGGCCCTGACTACTTCAACAAAGGGTTGCTTTAATTTTTGCAGAATAAAGTACTTTTTTCCTTCTGTTTTTCATGACATGGCCCTAAAGAATTCCTCATATTTGTGGTCTCCAAAAAATGAGAACTATGCTCATGAGGCCTGCCTTTAACTGTTCTATTAAACAATAAGGGGGCTTTGTTCTTGGTAATAAAATTAAAGAAAGCAGCGTTTCCATTACCTGGCAGGATGCCACCTCCTTGCCCGCCCCGATCCTGACAAACATAAACAGAGCCTTCTGTTGCCCAGGTAGGAAGGTGAGAAGGCAACATCTGTCAGGTTTGTGTATAGAAATACAGCTGACCTTTCAGTTAATGGGGCGGGGGGAGAGGGAGAGAGAGAGCGAAGCACTTCTTCATGTGATCCCTAACTCAAGTGTTTACAATTCAGTTTTACTGCAGAAGATTACATATTGAGCCTTAAAGCTGTAAAGCCGGGAATAATTTCACAGGGAGTTGAAATGATGGAAAAGTGACGGGTCTCTAGATAAAGAAATATATGTATTTTAGTCTGACTCATTAGATTTCATGCGTTTTCTTTTCCAGGCAACTCTGTTGCTGGAATTTAGACCCATTGCTCAGATTTAGACCCATTCATGGTCAGTTGCAAATGGAAGTTTGTAGGTGGATTGTGGCCCCAAGGTTAGGACTGATCAAGGTTAGGGTAGAAAGTGCTGTCGGACAGAAACTCTGTTTAGCTCTGCAATTAGTCCTGTGTCACTGGAGCTACATATAGGACAGACTGGACGACTGTGACACCAGTGTCCTCTGACCTCCATGACAGCTCTTCTTTAAGGAACATCCAGCTGGCGGTCCCCCGTAACGCTCTAGCACTCCTTTCTGACTGTCAGTGCCAGGCCCGTAATGTGCTCACCAGTCCCGTGTCCGCGGGCCTGAGAGCTTCCAGCTGCAAGAGGCTAAGACTCTGCCTGGAGGCTCTTCCCACCCCCCAGCCCAGTTAATTCCAGAGAGGAGTTCATGCCCACCCACCCCCCAACAGGCTTCAACCAGCCACTGGTGGGAGATAGTAGATAAATAGCCCTCTTCTTCCTCATCAGCTGGAAACAGTGTTCTGTACTGTTTCCCAAAGTTACCCTTTGGGATTCATCTCCGTTTGACCACAGTGGCCTTGGTACAATCACACTTGACTGGCTGCATACGTTTCCTCCTATCTCACTTCCCCACACCCCTACTGGTATTTCCTGGTGACAACTAGTACTTCAGCCTAGTCTCCTGTTCCGCTCCAAGGGGAACGGAGCCACAGACCTCCTCTCTAACGGGATGATAGCACCGAATCCATTTGCCCCGTTGTGACCGTAGCTCAGTTGTCCGTTTTCTCTAAACTCTCCCTTTCACTGTATTTGAATAAATATGAATATTAAACACTGGGCATCAAAAATATTTAGAAATCAACCTACCAGCTTCTGCTGGGATTCTAGAGTGACAACAGCCAGGCAAGATGGTTCGTAGAGCGTGCTTGTGGATCCATCAGAAAGCCAGAGCAAAGCTTGACATTTTCCAGTTATACTTCCGAGGGCAAGTCTAATCAGTGACATAATCAAGTCTATTTCACTCCCTGTCAGGAAGACCGAAGAGCCGGCCTCCAACCCTTGTTCTCCATAACTCTGCAGGAAAGCAGATGGCATCCACCCTTGAGTAACTCAAGCCTGAATAGGAGTCCAGCTTTGTATTTTTCCAGTCCATTGCTATTCAGGAATCATGGCACGACAACTAAAAAGAATGCCACTTAATGAGAAATGACATGTAAGATTGAACATGAGTAATGGAAGGTCATGGGATAAAAGCTTCCTCTTACCATCAGAAATGACTTCCCTTCCCTGAAACATACCACCTCCATCCTCCCCGGCATTCAACCATCCTCTTCCAGAAGTTACTTTTTTTTAGCTCTGACCACGACATCTAAAAGGTGATTTTTGCCAAATACATTGGCTCAGAATCACTTCATAGAAAGTAGCACTTTCCAGAAACTTTATGAAAAGACTCGATAGAGACAACTGCCCATGACAGATGAACAGGTTTTTTTTTTCCATTCTGTGTGCCCAACCCAAACGGAAGGGTGTACAGCACTTGTGTTATAAAGTGTGTAATTAATAAGAGAGAGGAAGGGAGGAGTTGATTGTTTTTGAATGAATTATGAGCAACACCTTCCATTCTGCTTCTTCATTTTGGAACAGCTTTGAACAGAGTTACCATTAGACACAAAAAGAGAAGTCAGTGGCATTCATGCCAAGAATGTAAGATTGAAGTTCCTTGAGTGTAGTCTGAGAAACACCTCGGGGGGGGTGCAGCATTTGGTATAACTGGGACAGAGGTCGGCAGGACATGGTGGGCAAAGTAAAAACCATACTGCAAGTATGTTTTCATTTTCCAATTGAAATCCTATGAATTCCGTCTTTGGATCTGTTCATGCCCTGAAGGAAGTGAAGTATTATTTATCAAGCACCTATTAAGTGCCAGAGAGTTTACAGATATTTTCATTGAAAGTATGCAAATGAGAAAACATTCTCACAGAAATTCAACACACTTTTCACACCTGCAGGTCTTTCACTCCAAAGCCCAAAGGCTCCAAACTCCATAGACTCTTTTCCTCTGTGCTAGAGGTTGGCAAACTATGCCCCTAGGGCCAAATCTGATTTGTCACCTGTGTTTGTAAGTAAAGTTTTATTGGGACACGGCCACACCCATTTGGTTCCATATCATCAGTGGCTGCTTGCATATGACAACGGGGGCATCGAGTAGGTACAACAGAGACCTTCTGGTCCACAGAGCTAAAATATTTACGGTCTAGCCCTTTACAGCAAAGTTTCCCAACTCTTGCTCCACATCATGGAAGACTCATCTCCAACCCTCACCTCCCATTGCATCAAGAAGAATAAGAAATACATTCGGGATTTGAAAGTAACTCGAAAATTCCAGAATCAGTCCTCATGTTATAGCTTCCAAAGCTATTGTTTTGGTGAAAGATGATGAAGGATACAAGTTTTGATTCATGCTAGAAAGTCCCCAGGTAATTGGCACAGGCCAAATGGCCCTAGAACATAAAGTGTTGATTCTATATGGACATTCCAAATAAACAGAGCTTCTTAACCACAGTGGTAGTTAACATTTATTGAGTAATTACAATGTGCCAAGCATTTCTCAGTGGCCTTCCATGTACTAATTCATTTAGTTCTCACCACAGTCCACCCCTGGGGTTTCTACCACGACACTGGTGACATCTGAGGCTTGGATAATTCTCTTTTCTAGTGGGGGCTGTCCTCAGCATTGTAGGATGTGTAATTAGCAGCAACTCTGACCTCTACCCTCTAGCCAGTAGCACTCACACACCCTCTCCCCGGCCCCCAGTTTTGACAACGGAAAATGTCTCCAGACATTGCCATTGTCCCCTGGGGGAACATCTGGTCAACCAGGTAGAAGTTGGTATTTTCTACATTATGCAGATGAGGAACTTGAGAAATGGGTAGTTGAAGCAAGTGGCCGAGAACATACAACTAGTAAGGAAGCAAGACCTGGTGTTCAATCCCAGCAAGACTTCCTCAGGACCCTGAGTTCTGAACTCCTGCCTGCTCTAGCCCTTGTTCACTCTAAATCATTTCACCTCGGAACTTCCCTGGTGGTGCAGTGGTTAAGAATCTGCTGCCAATGAGGGGGACACGGGTTGGAGCCCTGGTCCGGGAAGATCCCACATGTGGCAGAGCAACTAAGCCCATGTGCCACTACTACTGAGCCCTCGTGCCACAACTTACTGAAGCCCGTGTGCCTCGAGCCCATGCTCTGCAACAAGAGAAGCCACCGCAATGAGAAGTCTGCGCACCGCGACGAAGAGGAGCCCCCTCTCGCCACAACTAGAGAAAGCCCGCGCACAACGAAGACCCAACGCAGCCAAAAATAGATAAATAAAATAAATAAATTTAAACAAATAAATAAATAATTTTACCTCGTTAGATGATTTTGCTTTACTGCAGAATGACCAACATCAACAACATCTTGGATGGTCTTGTTGCGTGTGCTGCTCTTGGGAGAAAAATTCTTTTGTGGTGACGTTTCCAAGTTTTAGGCATTAGCAGTGGCATTCTTGCTGGACAGTTTTAATGTATCGTTATCATTATGTTTCATTTATAGGAAGGCTTTTATTGCTTAGCTCACCACAGTGTGTTGCTGTTTTTAATGGCATCTCGATTCGTTATCCAGCGTTCAAGCTTCATAATTTTAGAAACCTCAAGAAAAGAGGATTTATCATGAGGTTCCTGGGAGCTTTTTTTTTTTGATCCCATAGTGGAAATAAAACAAAATCCCATCTGGATAGTTAATCAGTATGTATAGTTGGTCTCCTCTGGGCCAAATCGTTTTCCACCACGTCACTCTACAGTAAAGGTTGGGTTACATGTGGCTTTTATCCATGCCATCACTACTTCTCACCAAAAGCACTTGATGAAGGAATTCCATTTTTTTTCTTTTGAAAAGCCTTTCTTGGACTTTTAAAAGTCTTAGTGAAAAGTGTTCAATATTAAGTTAACATGCTAAATATTATATTTAAAAAGGTTATCCTGTACTCTAGTTTCTCCTCCAAAGACAGGGACCCTGGGAACGTGGCCAATTTTTCCTCTCTCTCATCTCCTTCAGCTCAGTCCACAAATATTTGACTTCGGTGTGAGAGAATTTTAGGATGGAGATTACATATAAACATATTATTGATAGATGAATTACAGTAATACAGTCTGCTCTTTTCTCAGCTCTTCTTGGCTCAGTTTTATATACAAACTCAAATATTAGAATCCCTTTCATTGTTCCTTCTGGCAGCTCTGTCTGACTCCTGCCCCAGGCTCTGGAATGTTCATTACAGCTGCCTTGGACAATAAAACCCAAAGCACCCTCAGATCCTCACATTTTTCTTTGCACCTGGTCAGCAGTCTGCAGTGGGACGTAGAGCCTACTTGCACACAGATTTTCCGGTACCCTCGTCTTCCCGGCCACATCATCAGCTCATCTGCTGCTCAGTGGTGCTTTAGTTGCTCCAGTCCTGGGCATATGGGAATTCACTCCTCCGGTGTTTTTCTTTTTGAATGAGACAGGTTTGTTAGGGACATTGTGACATATAACAGTGTGAAATAATAGTGTTATTAAGATACAGTAACACTAATCCCTTTAAGTTTGGATGCAGACTCAAAATTCCATATTCTTAGTAGTAGAGAAAAGTGCTATTGAGTTTAAACAATAGCAGCAATATCAACATAGCAGCAAACCATAAAGGGTTTTTTAAAAATTTATTTTTTTGAAGTATAGTTGACTTACAATGTTGTGTTAATTTCTGCTGCACAGCAAAGTAATTCAGTTATACATTCTTGTTCATATTCTTTTCCATTATGGTTTATCACAGGATATTGAATCCCCTGTGCTCTACAGTAGGACCTTGTTTATCCATTCTTTGTATACTAGTTTGCATCTGCTAACTGCAAACTCCCAATCCATCCCTCCCTCTTGGTGACAACAAACCTGTTCTCTAGGTCTGTGAGTCTGTTTCTGTTTTGTAGATAAGTTCGTTTGTGTCATATTTTAGATTCCACATATAAGTGACATCATATGGTATTTGTCTTCTTCTTTCTTATTTAACTTAATATGATAATCTCTAGGTCCATCCATGTTGCTGCAAACGGTATTATTTCATTCTTTTTTATGGCTGAGTAATATTCCATTATATGTATATACCACATCTTTTAAAAAAAGATTTATTTTATTTTTGGCTGCCTCGGGTCTTAGTTGTGGCATGCAGGATCTTTGTTGAGGCATGCAGGATCTTCATTGTGGCGTGTGGGTTTTCTCTTCTCTAGTTGTGGTGCAGGCTCCAGGGCACGTGGGCTCTGTAGTTGTGGCGTGCAGGTTCCAGAGCACGTGGGCTCTGTAGATTGTGGCACGCAGGCTCTAGTTGAGGTGCACAAGCTCAGTAGTTGTGGCACGCGGGCTTAGTTGCCCTGCGGCATGTGGGATCTTAGTTCCCCGACCAGGGATCGAACCCGCGTCCCCTGCATTGCAAGGTGGATTCTTTACCACTGGACCACCAGGCAAGTCCCTATACCACATCTTCTTTATCCATTCATCTGTTGATGGACATTTAGGTTGTTTCCATGTATTGGCTATTATAAATACTGCTGCTGTGAACATAGGGGTGCATGTACCTTTTTGAATTATAGTTCTGTATGTATATATGCCCAGGAGTGGGATTACTGGATAACATGGCAACTCTATTTTTAGTTTTTTTTTTTTTTTTTTTTTTTCTTTTTGCGGTATGCGGGCCTCTCACTGTTGTGGCCTCTCCCGTTGCGGAGCACAGGCTCCGGATGCGCAGGCCCAGCGGCCATGGCTCACGGGCCCAGCCGCTCCGCGGCATATGGGATCCTCCCAGACCGGGGCACGAACCCGTATCCCCTGCATCGGCAGGCGGACTCTCAACCACTGCGCCACCAGGGAGGCCCTATTTTTAGTTTTTTAAGGAACCTCCATACTGTTCTCCACAGCGGCTGCACCGAGTTACATTCCCACCAACAGTGTAGGAGGGCTCCCTTTTCTCCACACCCTGTCCAGTATTTCTTATTTGTTGATTTTTTAAATGATGGCCCCTCTGACTGGTGTGAGGTGATATCTCACTGTAGTTTCGATTTGCATTTCTCTAATAATTAGCAATGTTGAGCATCCAAAAAAGAGTTCTGACCTTTCTCAAGGTCACCATCATTTGAATCATGGTACAGCTTTGCTTTTGCCAGGAGGACCAATTCTAGGCAAATTTGTAAAGTAGACATTTGTCTTTTAAACCCCCAATCTCGTTGGTAGTGATTTCAGGGGATCAGGTTTAGAGTCTTAAGCCAAAGGGGTACAATATCAAGAGTACACTAATGGTGGGCCAGCGTGGTAGGGGGCTCTCCTGGGCTGCACAGGTTGGCAGGGGCACCAGTCTCGTGCTTTCAAAGTGAATGGTGGGGACTTCCCTGGCGGTTCAGTGGTTAAGACTTCGCCCTCCAATGCAGGGGGTGCGGGTTCGATACCTGGTCAGGGAGCTAAGATCCCACATGCCTTGTGGCCAAAAAACCAAAACATAAAACCTAAGCAATATTGTAACAAGTTCAATAAAGACTTTAAAAATGGTCCACATCAAAAAAAAAAAAAATCTTAAAACAAACCCAAAGTGAATGGTGGCCTGTGGAATTGTGCAGTGCCAGCACCCTTCTTCCCTCAACACCCTGAAAGAAAGTTTCCTTTCCCTAGCACGTCGGGGTCATCCTCTCCTAGGCTTACTTCATTTTTTGCACTGGGTATGAATAGGAAGTGATCTATCAAGTCAGCATATCCTTTTCACAGGAGGAATTTAAAGGTTTTACTCTGAAAATCTAGAGGTTTTTAACATGCATATTAGTCCAATTCCACCTGTGCGAAGTGGCCAGATATTTTTCCCCGTTGATAGAAGAGTTCCATAAAATATTTCTAAAGATGTGAAGGCCACACATATCTGAAATCTGATGACGTTATACCCTGCACTGAACATCTCAGTGGAATACAAGTCAAATTAAAAGAGCAGGGACTTCCCTGGTGTCACAGTGGTTAAGAATCCACCTGCCAGTGCAGGGGGCACGGGTTCGAACCCTGGTCCGGGAAGATCCCACATGCCGCGGAGCAACTAAGCCCGTGCGCCACAACTACTGAGCCTGTGCTCTAGAGCCCGCAAGCCAAAACTACTGAGCCCGTGTGGCACAACTACTGAAGCCCGCGTGCCTAGAGTCCGTGCTCTGCAACAAGAGAAGCCACCGCAGTGAGAAGCCCGCACACAGCAACAAAGACCCATTGCAGCCAAAACTAAATAAATATATATATTTTTTAAATTAAAAGAGCAAGTTTTTAGAAATACTCAGAAACTTTACAGACTTCTAAGGAACATTTCACAGACACGTAGTCCAATTTTTAGTGTGTGGATGTAATTAAATCCCTTTAATGTTCATATACATATGACAAGAACAAAGTAATAAATTGTCCATTTCACGCCACCCCTTCTGTGAAATACTGTAACACTATTACACCATAAAATTTAGCCGGGGGACTTTTTACTGGGCCTGGCTAACCAAGTGCTCTGGAGAAAATAGCCAACCCATTTATGTGATCATTAACTAATCTGGGGAATGTGTACATGTAACTGCATTTCTAAAAAAGGCAGATAAACTGTGCACCCAGGGGCAACTTACATGGGACTGTGGCTGATTCTTGGTAGCTGATCCAAGCGTGAATGCGGCCGGTGGCCCTGTGCTGAATTAGCTCTCAGGGCTACTACTAGGGTGAGACAGGAGCAATGGCCTCACTTCATTATTCAACTTGCCAGTTTGTCTTCCACTGGGCTATCATGGATCAGAAAGTCAGAGTCTGTCCAAGAGAAGCTGCAAAATTACCCTAGGAATAGGAGACAGTGGGTTAGCAACTCCGTACAAGCAGGACTCTCTTCTTCTGTATCTTACACATTTCCCTTCCCATTTTACCCTTCCTGCCCCCCAAAAAGTTAGTTCAGGACAACTGTGGACACCCTAGATAGAAGGTAAATACAATCCATTCCGTTATTCACAGTAATTACACTCCGTGAAGTCACCAGGAGCACTGGCTAATCATGAACCATTGCTCGTCAGGGAAATACACACACACACATACACACCCCCCCCACACATAGATTATAATCTTAAATCCTAAAAACAAGTCATCCTGGTTGATTGTATTTTCTCTTTATTTTATAAACAAGAAAAGGAGGTTTCGAAGTGTTAAGTGATTTGGCTGAGGTCGCCCCACTAACAGATGCTAGAGCGGGGACTCAGACCCAGGCTAACTGGCTGCAGAGCCGACGCTTCTTGCTCAGTGCTGTGCCACTTCTGTTGTCCCCATCCTGTGGTTCTATGAGAGCCGGAGCAAGAAGGCGGAACGTGTCTTGTTCAACCGCAGCTGGCTGCTGGCTCGTGTTTTTCACGCTCTGAGCCTGTCTGCAAATGGATGTGAAAAGGCCCCAAGTATTGATGTGGAGGTCAGAAACGAGTTTTTAAATGTTTGCAAGGAGGTCTGTTAAATCCATCATACTCCAATAAAGATGTTTAAAAAAATAAAATAAAAAGACATTGCTAAATACAAAAACAAAAAAGCAGCATCAGGAGTGCCTGCAGACACCCTTTCCACATCTTTTGGCTGGTTCCTTTTCACCCCTCGAGAGACTTGTCAGAGAATTCTTGTCTGATCGTGACCACTATTAAAAAAGACCCTCGGGCCTCCCTGGTGGCGCAGTGGTTGAGAGTCCGCCTGCAGGGGATGCGGGTTTCTGCCCCGGTCTGGGAAGATCCCACGTGCTGCGGAGCGACTGGGCCCGTGAGCCGTGGCCGCTGAGCCTGCGCGTCCGCAGCCTGTGCTCCACAACGGGAGAGGCCACAGCAGTGAGAGGCCTGCGTACCGCAAAAAAAAAAAAAAAAAAAAAAAAAAAGACCCTCCTCTCAGCCATGTTCGATCCCATTACCCTCTGTGATTTCCTTTACACACGTCACGATCTGAAATTTTTATTTATTTCTTGGCTTGTTCAGCCTGTTGCCCTTTGCTTACATGTAAACTCTGTGATAATGGGAACTTTGTCTCTCTTGGGTCACAATGTATGCCCAGCACTTGGAATGCTGGCTGATACACTGTGGGAACCCAGTTGCTGTTAATTGAATGAATAAGTGAATGGAAAGGTGAGTGGGTCAACAGTGGTATGTAGCTCTTTCAAGGTGAAGGCTGCAAGTGTATTCTGAGAGCAGTCATGGCTTGAGCTTGTGTGACATCAGCTATGGTACTTCCAGTCTCCGAAAAGGTGTTCGTTAGGGCCTTAAAAAAAATAGTGTGATAACTCCGGAAAGAAGAAATAAGCTCTGAAAGAATTGGGATTAGATCTCACTTTAGAAGACTTTAAGAGACAAAGTTAGTACTAAAGACTAGGAGACAACGGTGGGGAGGAGGACGCATTTCGCGGCAAGAAAGGAAGCTGTAGGGACTTCCCTGGTGGTCCAGTGGTTAGGACTCCATGCTGTCACTGCCCAGGGCCCGGGTTCGATCCCTGGTCGGGGAACTAAGATCCCACAAGCCGCGTGGCACAGCCAAAAAAGAAAAGAAAGGAAGCTGTAACTCCAGATGTAGAGAAGATGTTACATGGTGAGCACATGGCTGAGGCCAACACAGAGATGAGGTGAGAGGGACCGAATTTCTCCTCTTGAGGGGCTGATGTGATATTTACTCATGAGTGCAATGAAGGTGAGAAAAAAAAGTAGCAGGGAGGAGCCTGAAATGGGAAGAGGGCTCAGTTTTAAGTTCTATTTTGTCCTGCGATGTGAAGGGCTCTATAGGAGAAGCACCCTATTTCCATGTGGTCCAGAGGTGGTATACAGCAGTTGCTACCACTGGTCATCGTTCCTAATTCTCTCCACCCGCCTTGTGTTTAGGTTAAGGACCAAGAAGGAGACTTATGACACAAAGGTAGAAGTGGAGGTCTGTAAAAGAGGGTTTGGGGGTTGTTTCTTGAATCCTTAGATTGGCCCTACTCAAAGCACTTCCATCAGCCTTCGTGGTTTCTGAATCAAAAGATGTGAATCAGAAATAAAAGCTAAAATCATAACCAGGAGCTGCCAGCTTCCAAACCAGAACTGGGAGCTGGAAACACCTGAACACACTGCAAGTAACCAATAAACCCTGCCATATTTTAATGAATAGCTTGTATAAGAAATGAAGTCCAATGAAATCATTAACTTTTTTTTTAAGTGACAAATGAAACAGCACAACTGGAAAACTTCTTTGTACTGGAAGGATTTTAGAAATATAGGATAGCATTCAACTCATTTTATTGTACCTTTTGGAATATAAGAATGGTAGGGTTACAAATATTTGGAAGCTTCATCAAAGTTGGAAAAGAGATTAAACTTTCCCAGTTTCAAAGGAAGGTCACATCTGTATTCTTTGAAAGATCTAAGGATAGGGCTTCCCTGGTGGCGCAGTGGTTGAGAGTCCACCTGCCGATGCAAGGGACGTGGGTTCGTGACCCGGTCCAGGAAGATCCCACATGCCGCGGAGTGGCTGGGCCCATGAACCATGGCCGCTGAGCCTGCGTGTCCGGAGCCTGCGCGCTCCGCAACGGGAGAGGCCACAACAGTGAGAGGCCCGCGTACCGCAAAAAAAAAAAAAAAAAAGATCTAAGGATAATACTTGGCCTAAAATGATCAGATGATATTCCCCAATTTCTGGGAATTTATATTTTGGGACGATGGTGGTTGCAGTATCAGCTTTCTCAAAACATATTTGGCTCAACAAAGTAGATTTCAGTCCACTTTGTTGGTAAAACAAACCTATTTATCGTAAATATTGATTAGTCAGAATTTGGATTAAATTGAACCCCACGTTATGATGGTGACTGAGACACTTTTCCTACCATAGAGTAACCCAAATTGCAATGATTTTGAGAGTGAAATAGATCCCAAACTAAATCATAGTCTCTTAACAAAATGACTTCCTAATACAGACAATACTACCTCAGATTTGTCTATGGCTTCATAATGTAAGTCATTTCCCCGTATATTATTCCTCATATATTGTGGTATTGTATTTACCACAAAAATCCCACTTGAGGGCTTCCCTGGTGGCGCAGTGGTTGAGAGTCCACCTGCCGATGCAGGGGACACAGGTGCGTTCCTCGGTCCAGGAAGATCCCACATGCCACAGAGCGGCTGGGCCCATGAGCCATGGCCGCTGAGCCTGTGCGTCCGGAGCCTGTGCTCCGCAATGGGAGAGGCCACAGCAGTGAGAGGCCCGTGTACCGCAGGGGGAAAAAAATCCCACTTGACTGAGAGAACAGATAATATTCACGTCATTTTACAAAATAGGACAACTTAGAAATGGACATACTCGACTTTCTCAGTATCATCCTATGAGCAGAGTTCGTACTCCATACCACATTTCATGGCACCTACTTTAGAGTTACTAGCAGGGTCTTACTAGGTTCAGTCAAAACCAGAATATCTTCTTTTTGGCGGGGGGAGTACAGTTGTTTTACAATGTTGTGTTAGTTTCTACCGTACAGTGAAGTGGAGTTCCCTGTGCTATACAGCAGGTTCTTGTTAGTTATCTATTTTATACATATTAGTTAGTATATATATGTCAATCCCAATCTCCCAATTTATCCCACCTCCCCTTTCCCCCCTTGGTGTCCATACGTTTGTTCTCTACATCTCTGTCTCTATTTCTGCCTTGCAAACAGGTTCATCTGTACCATTTTTCTAGATTCCACATATATGCATTAACATATGATATTTGTTTTTCTCTTTCTGACTTGCTTCACTCTGTATGACAGTCTCTAGGTCCATCCACGTCTCTGCAAATGACCCAATTTCGTTCCTTTTTATGGCTGAGTAATATTCCATTGTATATATGTACCACATCTTCTTTATCCATTTGTCTGTCGATGGGCATTTAGGTTGCTTCCATGACCTGGCTATTGTAAACAGTGCTGCGATGAACATTGGGGTGCATGTGTCTTTTTGAGTTATGAAAACCAGAATATCTTTAACCAGAGAATATGTTAGCAGCCACATCAAAACCTAAGGACCTCACAGTATGGTCAATTGAGTTTTGACCAAGTGCTAAGACACTTCAATGGAGGAAAGAATAGTCTTTTCAATAAATGGTGCTTAGGCAACTGGATATCCATAAATATAAGGATGAAGTTGGACCCCTACTTCTCATAATAATACACAAAACTTAATTTAAAATGGTTTGTAGACATAAGTGTAGGAGATAAAACTTCTAGAGGAAAAGTGAGGTATAAATCTTCATGACCTTGGATTAGGTTTCTTAGCTACAACACCAAAAGCACAAGTGACAGTAGAACAATAGATAAATTAGACTCCATCAAAATTTAAAACTTCTGTGCTTCAAAAGTCACCATCAAGAAAATGAAAAGACAAACCACAGAATGGGAGAAAGGATTTGCAAATCACATAGCTAATAAGGGACTTGTATCCAGAATATATAAAGAAATCATACAATTCAACTATATAAGACAAATGACCCAATTACACAATGAGCAAAGGATCTGAATAGGCTTATCTCTAAATTAGGTACACATATGGCCAAGAAGCACATGAAAAGATGCTCAACATCATTAACCATCAGGGAAATGCAAATCAAAACCACAATGAGATGCCACTCCACACCCACTAGGATGGATAAAACAAAAAAGACAGACAGGGGCAAAACGAGAATAAAGACACAGACCTACTTGAGAATGGACTTGAGGATATGGGGAGGGGGAAGGGTAAGCTGTGACAAAGCGAAAGAGAGGCATGGACATATATACACTACCAAACGTAAGGTAGATAGATAGTGGGAAGCAGCCGCAGAGCACAGGGAGATCAGCTCGGTGCTTTGTGACCGCCTGGAGGGGTGGGATGGGGAGGGTGGGAGGGAGGGAGATGCATGAGGGAAGGGATGTGGGAACAGATGTATATGTATGACTGATTCACTTTGTTATAAAGCAGAAACTAATTAAAAAAAAAATCTAGAAACAATAAATGCTGGAGAGGGTGTGGAGAAAAGGGAACACTCTTGCACTGCTGGTGGGAATGTGAATTGGTACAGCCACTATGGAGAACGGTATGGAGGTTCCTTAAAAAACTACAAATAGAACTACCATATGACCCAGCAATCCCACTACTGGGCATATACCCTGAGAAAACCATAATTCAAAAAGAGACATGTACCAAAATGTTCATTGCAGCTCTATTCACAATAGCCCGGAGCTGGAAACAACCTAAGTGTCCATCATCGGATGAATGGATAAAGAAGATGTGGCACATATATACAATGGAATATTACTCAGCCATAAAAAGAAACGAAACTGAGCTATTTGTAATGAGGTGGATAGACCTAGAGTCTGTCATACAGAGTGAAGTTAGTCAGAAAGAGAAAGACAAATACCGTATGCTAACACATATATACGGAATTAAAAAAAAAAATGTCATGAAGAACCTAGGGGCAAAACGGGAATGAAGACGCAGACCTACTTGAGAATGGACTTGAGGATATGGGGAGGGGGAAGGGTGGGCTGTGACAAGGCGAAAGAGAGGCATGGACGTGTATACACTACCAAACGTAAGGTAGATAGATAGTGGGAAGCAGCCGCAGAGCACAGGGAGATCAGCTCGGTGCTTTGTGACCGCCTGGAGGGGTGGGAAGGGGAGGGTGGGAGGGAGGGAGATGCATGAGGGAAGGGATGTGGGAACAGATGTATATGTATGACTGATTCACTTTGTTATAAAGCAGAAACTAATTTAAAAAATAAATAAATAAACTTAAAAAAAAAAAAGGATAACCAGTGGACCTACTATATAGCACAGGGGACTCTGCTCAATGTTATGTGGCAGCCTGGATGGGAGGGGAGTTTGGGGGAGAATGGGTACATGCATATGTATAGCCGAGTCCCTTTGCTGTGCATCTGAAACTATCACAACATTGTTAATCGGCTATACTCCAATATAAAATAAAAAGTAAATAAAAAAAAAAAAAAAGACAGACAGTATCAAGTGTTGACAAGGATGTGGAGAAATTGGAAGCCTCACATACTTCTTGTTGGAATATAAAATGATGCAGCCCCTTTGGAAAACAGTTTGGCAGTTCCTCAAAAAGTTCAACACAGAATTAACATGTGACCCAGCAATTCTACTCCTGTACTCAATAAGAATGAATACATATGTGCACACAAAAATTTATACATGAATGTTCATAGCAATATTGTTTATAGTAACTAAAAAGTAGAAGCATCCCGCATGTCCATCTACTAGAGAATGGATAAACAAAATGTGGTATATTGCTTAAAGGGATGAAGTACTGACACATGCTATGACTTGGAGGAATCTTGAAAACATTATGCTAAGTGAAATAAGCCAGACAAAAAGGATCGCATATTGTTTGATTCCCTTTTTATAATGTCCAGAACAGGCAAATCCATAAAGCGACAGAACATAGATTAGTGGTTACCTAAGCCTTGAAATGAAGTGGGTAGCAAGAATGTGGAGTTACTGCAAATGGGTATGGGAATTCTTTAGGCGATATTGAAAGTTTTCTAAAATTAGATTGTGATGATGATAATAGAACTCTGAGAACATTCAAACCCACAAACCGTACACTTTAAATGGGTGAATTTTATGATATGTGAAGTATATTTCAATAAGGCTGTAAAAAAAAAGAAAATCAACACCCTTCCCCCTAAAAAAAAAACTTAAGACATATTTTTGTGTCTATACAGTCCTAGAAAACCAATAAATCCAATACCTGCGTATTGAGTGCTTGTAATATATCATGATAGCTACTTGCTTCATTACGTTTTACCTTGTCTCTTGTTGGAAGATCATTTTCACTATCTGTTCATTCAACAAATAGTTTTTGAATGCCTATTCTGTGCCAAATATGGTGCCAGATGCTTGGAATAGATGCCTCATTTCATACAACAGCCAAAGATCCCTCCCTTTATGGAGCTTGCATCCAATTGGATTTACTTTGATTGTATGTTCAAGTACAACTTAGCTCTGAGGGCTCATTCTAGGAGATACTTTTCAAGTGTAAGGTGCTGTTTTCCAGAAATTTCACTTTCTCCATTATAATGGGCCCATGGTTTCAATATGATCCCACCCTTTTCACAGCTCAGTTGTAGTCAGTTATTAAATTCAGGTTGAAGTCAAAAGAAATGACAAGAAATTTCTTGAGAGTAGTGGGGTTTCAAGTAAATATTTCCATAGATAGCTCAACTTATTTGAGAAGCCTCAAGGGGAACTAGAAATGATGACAGAAAAGTAATGGTAAGAGAAATTGAGCCCAGTGATTAACTTCCTTGAAATATTAGCCTGAGTTCCACGTTCTGTGCTTGTCCATCAATGCATTCTTAATTCTTTCTTTTGTTTATGAAACATTTAGCAAATATGTCTGTGTGCTAATCTGACATAGGACATGATCTCATAGTTCACTGCAAATGGCCAGTGACCATCATCTCCTCAATAAGGCAGTATCTTGAGTTGTCTCTCTGCCCTGTCTTACAGTGAACAGGAATAAAACTCAAGGAATCCTGGTCTCTGGAAACAGGACATGATTTCTCTGAACAGCCATCAGTGAATTTTTATTCTGAACTCCTGACCCCACTTCCGGTTTGTGTCATTCATAGAGATTGAAATTACTCCAGTTAAAGAAAGTATCCCTAATCAAAAGGGCTTAATGACTGGGCCATGTCTCCTCCCTGAGTTATACTGGAGTAATCAGTGCTATTGTCCTTCTTTGTAACACTGCAGCTTCTCCTGCGCTGTGTTAAAATCATAAAACTCATGCATGCTATCTCCATTTCCCACAGCTGTGATTTCTGGGTCTCTGTCTGTGAATAAGCATTTCAGAATTGTCATGAGATGGAGGAAATAGCACGTGCAGAGTATTTCCCAAGCCCAGTTGCCAAGAATGAGCTAATTTTAACCCTCCCTTGCATACAATGAGCCTTAAAAACTTCAAATACAAGCCATTCTACAATGATCTACCTTGCCAGGACAATGGCAGGCTTTCACTGTAGAACCCCGGCCTTCCTGAAGTATACCAGAAGTAAGATTTTAAATTATGCCATAAGATTAATAAGATATTCAACCATCCTCTTCCTTTTTGATGTTTTTATAGTGATTAAATACAAAGTTCATGTCTGTATATAAAAGAAAAGTTAAATAAATGTAATGTAACCTTGCTATCTTACTTTTGGAAAATTTGTTCAAAAGATATTGATCATAATCTATCCTCCATAAAAGAATAATATTAGCTTTTTCTAACTTTTTATGTTTAACAGGCTAAAATTGCACTTTCCTTCAAAATATAAAAGCAGGAATTGCAAATATATTTCAAGCGTCAATTTTCAATCAGTTGGTAATAGCTACATACATGGTGTGTTAAGAAAGATCCTGAGGGACTTCCCAGGTGGTCCAGTGGTTAAGACTCCGTACTCCCAGTGCAGGGGGCCTGGGTTCGACCCCTGGTCAGGTAGCTAGATCCTGCATGCTGCAACTAACAGATCCCGCACGTGGTAACAAAGATCCCGCATGCTGCAACTAAGACCCAGCGTGGCCAAATAAATAATTTTTTTTTAAAGAAAGATCCTGAGGTTCAGTATGGCTTAGCAAAAAAGACTGCTATCATTGGATAATAAATATTTTCCAGGGGTGCAAGAAGATAGGGAGTGGACATGTAAGTCCTATATTTGCCATCCCTGCATAATTGGAAGAAGAGTTAACATTTAAAATATCTTTTCATAGGAAACACTCTTGCACTGTTGGTAGGAATGAAAATTGATACAGCCACTGTGGAGGACAGTATGGAGGTTCCTTATAAAACTAAAAACAGAACTACCATATGACCCAGCAATCCCACTACTGGGCATATACCCTGAGAAAACCATAACTCAAAAAGAGACATGTACCACAATGTTCACTGCAGCACTATTTACAGTAGCCAGGACATGGAAGCAACCTAAGTGTCCATCAACAGATGACTGGATAAAGAAGATGTGGCACATATATACAATGGAATATTACTCAGCCATAAAAAGAAACGAAATTGAGTTATTTGTAGTGAGGTGGATGGACCTAGAGTCTGTCATACAGAGTGAAGTCAGAAAGAGAAAAATAAATACGGTATGCTAACACATATATATGGAATCTAAAAAAAAAAAAAAAAAAAGGTTCTGAAGAACCCAGGGGCAGGACAGGAATAAAGATGCAGACATAGGGCTTCCCTGGTGGCGCAGTGGTTGAGAGTCCGCCTGCCGATGCAGGGGACACGGGTTCGTGCCCCGGTCCAGGAAGATCCCACATGCCGCGGAGCGGCTGGGCCCGTGAGCCATGGCCGCTGAGCCTGCGCGTCTGGAGCCTGTGCTCCGCAACGGGAGAGGCCACACAGTGAGAGGCCCGCATACCGCAAAAAGATGCAGACATAGAGAATGGACTTGAGGACAGGGGGAGGGGGAAGGGTAAGCTGGGACAAAGAGAGTGGCATGGACATATATACACTACCAAACGTAAAACAGATAGCTAGTGGGAAGCAGCCGCATAGCACAGGGAGATCAGCTCCTTGCTTTGTGCCCACCTAGACGGGTGGGATAGGGAGGGTGGGCGGGAGACACAAGAAGGAGGGGACGTGGGGATATATGTGTACGTACAGCTGATTCACTTTGTTGTACGGCAGAAACTAACAGAACATTGTAAAGCAATTATACTCCAATAAAGGTGTTTAAAAAAAGAAAAAAGTAGACAAATAAAAAAATAAAATATCTTTTCATGACAGATATAAAGAACAAACTAGTGGTTACCAGTGGGGAGAGGGAAGAGGGGAGGGGCAAGATGGGGTAGGGGAATAAGAGGTACAAACTACTATGTATAAGATAGGTAAGCTACAAGGATGTATTGTACAACACAGGGAACATAGCCAATATTTAATAATAACTATAAATGGAATATAACCTTTAAAAATTGTGAATCACTGTATTGTACACCTGAAACTTATATAATATTGTATAGCAACTATACCTCAATAAATTCTTTAATAAAATATTTTTTCAGCAATTACCAGAAATATACTAGTCTACATTAAAAAAAGAGCATTTAACTAAAACATGCCAAATTAATGCTCACCATTTTATCTATCCCATAGGTCAATGCATCACGTCAAGAAGCCAAATTGATGGAGGAGTGTGATCTTCTTATTGAGATCATTCAGCAAAGACGACAGATTATTGGAACCAAGATCAAAGAAGGGAAGGTACGATTTCTAGGGCCGAAGGTTTTGTATTCTCTACCTAGAGAAAATATACTCCCATGCACTTCAGTAGCTTAGGAAATATTGAATGACTCCTTTTTCTATATTGTGTATAATCTCGTCCTAGGTCTTTAAGACGTACTTCAAAGCCTCTTGGTTGGCCATTTTTTCCTCCAGCCTTTCTTTGTGTTATGGTCTCCTATGCATGGTCTCCTGTAATACAAAGGCTGCTCCATTACCCAGCTCCAGGGCACAGCATGGAGCTCTGGTCTATTGTAGCCACTGTTTTCCATCTCTCTTCTCTATGAGAAGGTGGGTTCCATAGAGGAAAAGTTCATTTCATATTTATTGGTATATCCTAGCAGTCAAAACAGTATTAAATAAATGTTTAAATGAATCAGACTTTATAATACAGAAATTATGAAGTGCTTTCTCGTGCTCTTAAGGGAATTTAGACAGGTGTCATTTCATCGTGGCAAAACTCCTGTAGTTTCACTATATCTTATACCCCTTTGTGGATATACGATATTAATAGTACTTCTTTGCTAATGTTTGTATGTTTAAAATTCCTATGGTTTTATAGTAAACTATATTCAAAAAGCAATTCACAAATTTAGGTTATATTCTTTACGGCCATCTTCTTATTTATTCAAAATTCATTCAGAAATGTTGATAACTTAAGAATCCATCACTTTATTCTATTTTTAAATTAGTCATATTTTTATTGAAATACTTATGATCTACTTTATTTTCCCCATTTCTCTGCCACCCTCACAAGACAATTTTGTATATATCTAAAAATAGAAACATTCATCCCAGATCCAGTCAGTTCATGAATTTCTATTATTACTGCTCTTAACTATAATGACACGTATAATTAAATCCAGTTGGCAAGTATTAAGTAGTACACAGATTACAACAGCTAATGTATGTGCTTTTCTCTGTTTTCTTCAAACTTTTAAAGGTGCTTCTAATATTGTAGAATGTTTTAGACTGCTTTGTCTGTATAGATTGAAAAAGATTTATACATGTACATTGTGATGGTGATCAGAAGAGTTGAAGTCAAATCCAATAGTTCTGGAAGCTGTTCCAGTAGATTATCAAATTAATACACAGTTATTCCCTGGCCAGGGACGGACTCAGATGTGTTGAACAGCTACTTTCCCCCACATACAACTTACTCTGAGTGTCAGCCTGGAATCTGTACAGGATCTACTTCCTCTTCTGTCATCATGCACCATGTGTATTTCTCTTAATACCTGAAGTCTTCCAGGTTTGCAGGCACATGAGAGCCTGAAAACAACTGTAATTAATTATTAACATACTTGTGGAAGGTAATTTGTTGCCTTTACATGGTCATGTGCAGGGATCAGCTCTCAATATGCATATTACTTCCTTATTGCTGCTGGAACAGATTCCCACAAACTTGGTGGCTTAAAACAACACAGATTTATTGATACCTGACCTTTTGGAGGTCAGAAGTCTAAAAGCAGTCACAACTGGGCTAAAGTCAAGATTTCAGCAGTGCTGTTTCTTTCTGGAGGCTCTAGGGCAGAATCCATTTCTTTTCTGGCTTTTAGAAGCCACCCACATTCCTTGGCTTGTGGTATCTTCATACCACTCTGAGCATTGCACCCATCCTCAAATCTCTTTCTCTGGCACAGACTCTCCTGGTTCTCCCTCATAAGATTATCAACCAGATAATCTAGGATATCCGCCATCTCCAGATCCTGCACTTAATCATATCTGCGAAGTCCCTTTTGTCATGTAAGGTATCATATTTTTAAAACTCCTGGGATTAGGATGTGGGCATCTTTGGGGGCCCTTATTCAGCCTGCAGTGACTCTCCGCCCCAACTTCCTGGCCAGCAGGTCTTCCTTTCCCTTACGTAACTTCCCAGCATGAGGGTTCCTCTCATGAGCTAGAGCAAAGTAGCGAAGGGGTGTGTGTCCCCAGTTCCAGCCATGGTGATGCATGGGCTTCATGCTCTGGTGCACCCACTCTACCCTGGGCACATGTCTGTGATAAGGAACATAGTAAAATAGAAAAGCAAAGAGACACATAGCTGGGCCCCAAACCAGATAAATATCTCCATGGGCCAGAAATAGAAAAAAAAAAACTACAAAGCCATGATGGTGGCTTTTTAAGACACAGGCTCCTGGGACTTGGTCTGGAAGAGACTAAAGCAGCAACACCTTCAACTCCTGTGGCTAAATAGTTTTGGAAATGTTGGGGTAAAAGGGCTAGAAGTGCTCCAGATGGTATGGGAAAGTGAAATCAGGCATTTTGGTTAATGCCATGGGCTGTGTAAGGCTTCTTAGTTCATTCAAAGGGACCGAAAACAGATTATTGCCAGCCTTCATCTAGGGTCGTAGCTGTTAGCAAACTTCAGGCCTGGGAGTCTAGAGTAAGTCAGCTGGGTTGGAGCCTGGCTCTGCACTGTTTCTCATACCTACACAAAACGGGAGCCTCAGAAATGCAGAGATAATACAAGATTCTGGAATGAGGACCCCCAAGGATGGGGTGAAGGAGACTGTAAAACAGCCAGGATAGGCTAAGCAAGGTGGGTGAGGGAGAAAAACATTATGAATGACTTCAGCCCTTGAAAACAGAAACTCAAACCACAATTCCAAAGCAAATAAAGAGATCTTGAATTTCTAAAAATACAGCCAACAAAATCAAAGACATTTTCTCACCTCAGTTGAAATTAATTTTATGTGAAAATGTTAAGAAGATGTTCAAAGAGATACATGAAGGAATAACTTCTATCTTAAAAGAGCAAAAAATTGTGAAGCCACAAAAGAAGGATGTGAAATATGAAAAAAAAAGATATAAAAATAACAAATTAGAAGTTTCAGAGGGAAAAATGTATGCACTGAAATGGCAAAGAAAACTCAGTGGGAAGGGAATTTTGGAAGCTGAGTTTTAGCCTCCACATAGGGGAGGCTGTCTACACATAAGAATAGGAAACTGGATCCGTACTTGACACCACATACAAAAATTAAATGTCAATAGATCATATACCTAAATGTAAAAGGTAAAAACTCTGAAAATTCTAGAAGAAAGAAAACATGGGAGGAAATCTTGGTGAACTTTGGTTGGCCAAAGATTATATGCACTGGCAGAAACATAAAAGAAATATTTACAAGCTATAGAGATAATTATATATTGTATTTCACCAAAAGTAATAACTTCTCCTCAAAAGGCACTCTTAAGAGAATGTAAAGACAAGCCACATATTAGGAGAAAATACTTATAAATTATTTATTTAATAAAGTAATTGTATCCAGAATATATAACAAATTCTCAAAACTCATTAATAAGGAAATAGATGACCCCTTCACCAAAATGGATAAAAGATTTGAATAGATACTTTACCAAAGAAGGTATAAGGATGGCAAGTAAGCACATGAAAAGATGTTCAAAGTCATTAATAATTAAGGAAATGCAAATTAAAACCTCAGTGAGATACCACTACTTACCTACTGGGATAGTTAAATTAAAAAGCTGGACCATGCCAAGTGTTGGTGAGACTGTGGAGGAACTATAGCTCACACACTGTTTCTAAGAATGGAGACGGTATATTTCAGAAAACTGTTTGGCAGGTTCTTAAGTAGTTAAACATACACTTACCATTCGATCCAGCCATTCTAGGTGTTTACCAAGAAAAATGAAAGCGGATGTTTATATAAAACTTGTATGTGAATTTTCACGTTAATATTAAGGGTAATATTAAGGGTAATTTCCTGACTGGAAATGACCCAAAGTCTATCAACAGATGAATAGATGAACGGTTTGTGGCATTTCCGCACAATGCAGTACTATCCAGCAAGGAGTGAACTCTTGACACATGCAACAGCATGAATCTCAATATAATTATGGTGAGTGAAAGAAGCCAGACAGAAAAGAGTATATACTGCATGAGTGTATTCATACAAAATTCTAGACATAACACTTTCTAATAATCTACAGTGACGGAAAACAAATCAATGGATGCTGAGCGATGAGTGACAGGGGTGGGTGGGATGAATTACAAAGGGACAGGAGGAGAATAGGGGGGTGATATATATGCTCATTATCTTGAATATGAGGACTGTTTCATGGGTTTACACGTATTTGAAAACTAATCAGATTTGTACTTGAAACATGTGCAGTTTCTTATACATTAATTATATCTCAGTAAAGCTGTTTATAAGACAAGTAAATTGTACATTTATACAATGGAACAGTCTTCAGAAATTAGAAGTACCGAACTAGGGTGATACGTATTCATCTGGACAAACCACAAAAAGAGAAGCAAGTTTTATGATGACTCTTAGGGAATGAGAAGTATTATATAAAATGTGATGAACTACAAAAAAATCCCATATAATGTTTAGGCATATATACATCAGCATGCTTGGGAGTCATCAAGAGGGTGTTCTCCTCTGGAGAGGGACATGAATGAAATTAGGGAGGGACGCACCAAGGCTTCAGTGCCATCGGTAATATTTTACTTCCTTTTGAAAAATCAGATGCTACTATGATGAAAACACTGAGATTTGCTAAAGCCGGTACTGTGTACGGGACAGTTGATCATATGACTTTAAAAACGGTCCGTATGTTTGAGATGTGTCACTTTTTTAAAGTGCCCGTTTGCTCAGGGATATAATCTCAGAAGGCAGTGTTACTTGGGAAAGATGAAGAGATGAAGGCCCCGTTCAGCTTTCCATTGAGTTACTACTGTGGTACACGACCGAGGACTGGTTCATCCCAGACCCGGGAATTCACAGTGACTAAGTCCCTGGCCAGGGCATTGGGTGTCAGAGATACAGAAAAGAAGAAGATCATGGGTGCCAACACCCTGGAAATCAGAGAGGCTGGGCAGGGAGGGCACGTATGGACCTGGTGCCCAGTGAGGGTGCCCAGGCTGGTGGTTGGGAAGTCTGAAGACACTCAATCCAGAGAAGGGCTAGTGACTTTGCCGTCATCTGTCTCTGGTGCCAATCACAATGCCCTTCGATCTGGAGGAAACAAACCCACCACAAATCCTCCAACTGGGGAGGTTGCCAATCAGGCGGTGTTACGCATTAGCACATGCTGGTAATTCCTGCACTCAGACCATTGCACCGTCTTTGAAATAAATAGCTCAGCAGCCTTTATACTTAGACTGATTGGAGAGTCTGAAGCTCTGAGAGTCCCTGGGAAAGAACTGGCTTATTTCTTCAGTAGTAGGGGGTAAATTTCACGCCAACACAGGAAAAGCTGACAGCAAACTCCAGATTAAGCCAATTATGTGTTTATGTTCAGACACATACCTATGGTAGAAGGCTGCAGCTAAAGAGAAAAAGGGTCCCTTCTCGTCACTGCTTTTATGTACTCTGAATCTCCAAAATGTAAGATAATTACCCTGGACTACATGTCAGGGCTTTTGTATAGCCTGATAGAAACACTGAGGACAGTCCTTGTTGATTCAGATGCTTGTTTTAACTGAGGATCAATGGTTTGGACCAAACAAGTTTGGGATGGGAACCCTACGTATATATAAAAGCATTTAAAATACATTTAAAGAAAAATAAAGGGCCACTTTTAAAAAGCATTTGTCAGGTAAAATAAACAGCAAATAAATTGATTTAAATAGGCCTGTGTCCCCAAAAGGGGGCAGAGTATTTATTTCCACGATGAGTGTGGAGTGAATCCCACAAATTACAACGTGCAGTCGCGCTTCCCAAAGGAAAAAAAGAAGAACAGTGCCAACGTGGAAAAAATTTGAAGTAATATATTAAAGAAGTGTTTTCTAATGAAGAAATTCGTATATTGCTAAATACTCAGTGTGTGATTCTGAAGTGTGGTACCACATAGGACAGTGTTTCACAGAGTGTGTTCAAATCCAGGGCCATCTGATCAGAATCATTTAAGTCAGCAAACTTTTTCTGTAAAGGGCCAGATAATGAATATTTTAGGTTTTGCCCTTTGGTCTCTATCGTAACAGCTCACTGCTGCCCAATGGTGTAGTGTGAAGGCAGCCATAGATGATTCATAAACAGATGCATGTGGCAGTGTGCCATTAAAACTATTTCCACAAACAGGTTGTGTGCTGGATATGGTCCACAGACCATAGTTTGTGAAGTAACTTAGAAAAGTTTTTCTTTTCTTTTTTCTTTTTACTGAAACCCACAGTAAAAAATACATATAACATCAAACCCAGCACTGACACACACACACACACGTAAACAACACACACACACAGAGAGAAATAAGTTTTACAAAACTATCTTGCCCTTTCTACCAGGAATGCTTTCTGCTACCTTTTTTCCTCCTCTCCTCTTACATTTAGTTTTTTAAATGCTAATCCTGTCCATACTGACGATTCATCACCTGCAGATCAAAAAGCATTCATTGCTTGTTAAAATGCAGATTCCTGCCACCCTGCCAATTACAACCCCTCACCTAGGATATGCGAGTGCGGGGCCCAAACATCTACAGTTTTTCTTTAACAAAGGTCCCCAGCTGATTCTTGCCCACACCAGGTTTGAAAAGCTCCAATCTGGTATATCAGATGGAATTGTACACTAAACTAAAATTAAAATTACGCCAACAGTTTTCTGTAAAAAATTCCTATATTTTCAAAGGAGGCTCTCATTTTGGCTTGCTTCAACTTATGCATGATTTAGGGCTTTTTTTTCTTCTTCCTTTTCCTCTTATGTCGCTTTTAATTTCCAGTATCATGATAGAAATTTTTTTAAAAAGAAGAAAATTGGAGTTCAAGCATTTTTCCATCTGTCATCTGTGGGGTCACTATTATTAGGTATACCGAAAGGACATGAAGTTATTCAAAAGGAATATTTGGTCCTTATTTTGTTGTTGTTGTTAGAATTGTATTAAATATTTCTTCCTCTGACAATTTCTGATGGATGTGTTCTAATATCTTGAATTGGACTCTGTGCCTTTCTTAGCTTTACCTCGGATATAATGATGTTAGCAGCTGAATTCTATTTGGTGTAAAATAAGTGTTATTTTATTCAACTAATGAACACAGTTAATCTGTGGTGATGGTCACTATAATTATATACAATGAGGTAAATCTTTTACCGGGCTTAAGATAACATACTCTTTGCCCCGGAGTTTTGACACTTCATTTCTCTAAGCCTTTACTTTCAAGAATCTTTCTCACTCTTGCCTGCAGTCTTGTGGCTGATGCCTCACGATTCAGCATTCATTTCCTTTGTTTGCTGTAGTAGGACAGAGCTGAAATTGGACAGTCCTCAGAGACCTCAAGTCCTGACATCTCCTTCCTTCCTTTTCTTCTATTAGACTTGCGCGGGGATGATAATGATGACTTGGAGAAAGGAGGAATTTCTTGGTGTTAGCAGGAATTCTGGAGGGAGCCTGAGCCTCCCTACCCTTTCACCCAGGGCTGTTTTCCGTTTTGGAATGATCATAAAGCCGGCCAAGACCTGTCCCAGGCTGTGTGCACCAGGGCACCAGGCGCACGGCAATTCCAATTAGCCGTCTCATTTGAACTTGGCTTCTGGCCAGAGGGCTTCATCTCTGAGCACATTTCAAACACCAGAGCAAATGGTCAAGTGGGTTACCGTGGACTTATCTTGGCCTGCCCTAGAGGTTATGGTCAATTACGTTTGAGGGTCGTTTGCAAGCAAGACGGAATCAGGAGTTGGAATGGAGGCTGGAACCAAACGTGCGTTTTTATCCCGACTGGGAAATGCTTATCAAAATAGTTTTAGTTATCAAGTAAGCACAAAGTGCCTGGAAATGACGTTCCCGGTGAGGGGAAATGGGCCAGCTGTGCTTTTTTTGGCTTTCTCTCATCTGTTCAACAGGAAAAATATTAATCAATGGAAAAAAATGCTCCCTTTCTGTTAATTTAACACAGGAGTTGGAGATAGTGTGGGAAATAGTGATGCCTAATGTTTTTACATCGCGATTTTATTACATGGATGGCAGAGAACTTTTTAGAAAAAGGTTTTGACTTAAGGCACACATTTGCACCTATAGAGGTGTTTTATTTCCTTAGTGGCCCAGCTGAAACATGGAACTAGAGAATGTTTCAGGCTTCCCTGCGATCTTACGGTCATGAAGGTGTGAGGGAAGGGGTCCGGTGACCCTCTGTAACTCACACTGGGCAACACCTTTTTCCCCCATCAACAGGGAAGCAATTCGCAATTCAGGGTTTCCTCTTCAAACAAATTAGCGACACTTCTCCAAGGAGATAAAGCATAGCTAAGACAAGAGTGCCGTAGCTGGGGTTTCCATCGTTCTCTGACTCCTTTTGAACGTTTACTGAAGGATGACTCGCATACAATAAAACGCGCGCACCGGGAGGGTCCAGCCCGACACATTTTCGCTAAGCGAGCCCACCCGTGTAACCATCTTCGTGCCTCTCTTTTGTTCAAGGTGATGAGGCTTCGCAAACTGGCTCAGCAGATTGCAAACTGCAAACAGTGCATTGAGCGGTCGGCATCCCTGATCTCCCAAGCGGAACACTCTCTGAAGGAGAATGATCACGCGCGTTTCCTACAGACGGCGAAGAATATCACGGAGAGGTGAGTGCGGGGGCTGCTGGGAAATTCTCGGGCGCCTGGGCTCCTGTGTCTGGGGTGTGATTGGTTGGCCTTGCCCTGCCTTGCCTTTGTTTGCATTTTCAAGGCCGAGTACCGCAGAGAATAGAGGCTTTGAGGTGCTTTGTTCCAGCTAAAGATGCTTCCCTTTGACGTGTCAAAGCCTTTTCAGTATCAGCCTAGAGTTCAAGGCCTTTGAAACAAGAGTCCGCCAGTTAGAAAGAATAAAATCAGCCTGCTTTTAGTGGGGGAAGAAAGCTTATAATGGCACAAAACGGCATTTACTGTGACTCTCAGACCTGACCTTATCGTATACTTGATAACAAAGCATCAAAATGAAGACCAAAACATAAAAGGGAATCTTTTCTTCCATCTCAGGGCTTATCTAGTTTTAAAAATCACCCAGGTGTTATTCTCTGTTAGGCCTGTTTTTATTTGGTTGAGAAGCTTTGCCTCTCCTGAAAGGTCAAGGCCGACTCATGTGGGAGAGAAAGAAAGGACAAAACTGTCAACTTCATACCTCCTTCTTTTAAAATATTCCTTATTCTGTGGTAGGGGGACATAAAAATGACATGATTTGAATGGGCAGGTCAGCAGTGAAACTGACAGGGGTCAGTATGCCTTCAGTATTCGTACTGGATGGGCATAAAAGTACTCACCTTCAGTGATGCAAACACCTATAGCAATTCTTGTGGAGCCCCGGAAGAGCACCTAATGCCACCTAAATGACATCTCCGACCAATGCCAGTGGCCTTGACCCCTTCATTCGTTCAAAGTTTCAGAGTCAACTGATCCTCTTCCAAAGCCATGATAGAAGACTATCCCTAGAAGACCCCCAGACAGCTCCTTCATGCTGGTCTATCATCCTAGAGCAGGAGTCTGCAAACTTTGCCTGTAAAGGACCAGAGAGTAAATATTTTCAGCTTTGCAGGTTATCAGGTCCCCATCACAACAACTCAACTCTGGGTAGGTCTCCAGCAGCCTAGCGTAGATGGAAATGAATGGGCGAGGGTGTGTTCCAATAAGACCATTGACAAAAACAGGCAGGCCAGATTTGGCCCTCAGGCGGTACTTTGCCAACCTTTGGCCTAGGGCAAAAAATACCATCTTCCGACTTGAATTTCTTCGAGGAAGGAGAGAGAAAACTAATGCTTCTGGAGGGCTTGCTTGTGTTGCACACTGTGCTAATTCTCAAAATACCGCACAGAGGTAGGCAGTGGTATTTCCGTTTTCACTGTTCCTTCAACGGGAGGAGGGTAGAGTATCTTTACAACTTCTTTGTGTTACTTCTTCTATTTGAGAAAATCTCCTCTGAGACTGGTTAGATACTTATCTCTTCCAAAGCACGTGGATAACAGCTGGTTATCATCCCTTTTATATCCTTAAAATGATCTCCTCCCTTCTCCAAGAACGGCCAGCTTCTTTGCTCATGACTCGTAGGTTCCAAGTATTTAATTGTCTTCGCTGCTCTCAACTGCCTCCAGTTGCCTGAAATATTCATGCTAAAGTTAAAAACTGCAAACGGCACTAATACTCCAGTGTACCCAGGACACTCTACTAGACAGCGTTTACACTTACGTCATGGTTTCCAACTGGGATCCAATAGTACTTTTCTCCAGCTGTAAATTGTGAGATGTCCAGATGAAATGGCGAGTGTGAGCTGCACGTCTCAGCAATCCCTAAAAATCCGCTACAGTCTAACACGAATAAATCCTCACCTAGCAGGGGGGAGAATGTGGCCCCGTAACAGTTAAGAGAGAACTTAACTGGAAGTTAAGACCTGCATTTGAAGTCTAGCACGAGCGCGTGGATGCCCACACGTGATCTCCCTCCGACCCAGCAGGTCATACCTGGATCCGTTCAGCTCCACCTCTCACAAGCCCATCTCATCAAGAACAGAAACGTGACCGATTGCTCTTTCTACAAATGAGTTGTATCATATACTGTATTCTCAAGCCGCACTAATATATAGTTCTTCGTGTGATTGTATGTACACTTTTCTAAAATGATGTTAAATTAGCAAAACTCTTCACTAAGTCCAGGCATAAGAGAGTTGGCCCACTGCTTACGAGAAGTCTCAATGTCCATCAAATGTGAATACGTAGTGCCTGTAAAATTTTGCTAGGAGCGCTTGTCCCTCTGTTTCTGCATCCTATCTCTTTCTGTCTCTATTTGTCAATCCTCTTGGTCAATTCCTGAGCCCTTTTCCCTTTCCAGCAATTAGAATATAGTAAAAAGGCACTGGGCTTGGACTTGGAATTTGGAATCCTGGGTTCAAATCCTAGAACTGTCACTTTTTGACTGTGGTTCTTTGGGTTTCTCCAAGAGCTTTTTTTTAAAAAAAAAAAACATTTCTTTTTTAATTTATTTTTGGCTGCATTGGGTCTTAGTTGCAGCAAGCGGGATCTTTTTTTTTTTTTTTTTTTTTTTTTGCGGTACGCGGGCCTCTCACTGTTGTGGCCTCTCCTGTTACAGAGCACAGGCTCTGGACGCACAGGCTCAGCGGCCATGGCTTACGGGCCCAGCCGCTCCGCGGCATATGGGATCCTCCCGGACCGGGGCACGAACCCGTGTCCCCTGCATCGGCAGGCGGACTCTCAACCACTGCGCCACCAGGGAAGCCCCCTATATATATATATATATATATATATATATATATATATATATAAATTTATATATATATTATTTATCTTTGGCTGCATTGGGTCTTTTGTTACTGCAAGCGGGGGCTACTCTTCATTGTGGTGTGCAGGCTTCTCATTGCGGTGGCTTCTCTTGTGGAGCATGGGCTCTAGGCACACGGGCTTCAGTAGTTGTGGCATGCAGGCTCAGTAGTTGTGGCTCGCAGGCTCAGTCGTTGTGGTGCACGGGCTTAGCTGCTCCGTGGCATGTGTGATCTTCCCTGACCAGGGCTTGAACCCGTGTCCCCTGCGTAGGCAGGTGGATTCTTAACCACCACGCCACCAGGGAAGTCCCACGCAGGATCTTTCGTTGTGATGCGTGGGCTCTTCATTGCAGCACGCAGGCTTCTCCCTAGTTGTGGCGCATGGGCTCCAGAATGCGGGCTCTGTAGTTGTGGCATGCAGGCTTAGTTGCCCCGTGGCATGTGGGATCTTAGTTCCCCGACCAGGGATTGAACCGGCGTCCCCTGAATTTCAAGACGGATTCTTAACTACTGGACCACCAGGGAAGTCCCCAAGAGCTATTTTTGACTTAGAAAACTGGACTCATACTAGCTACCTCTATCAGTAGTTGCGATAACATTGCTGGCGACTCCTATAAACAGGCCTTAAGTGTTGTAGATAGTCCATAATGTTTGTTGGATTTATGGTTTCATATTACTTAACATTCTTCTCTAGAACGTGACTTCATAGTTGTGTTTACTACTGTGTCTGCCTTGGGCTTTGGCACCTGTGTATTTCTAAGCCATCTTTATTTTTCTATTCAAGGGTAGAATGCCCAGAACAAACTTTTAATCATGCAGGCCTTCCTAAAGTGAGAGTTGGATGTGATTTTTCTGCATCGTTAAACCACTTAAAGTGGATATGTTCGCCTACAAGCTGAATCAGACCACAACAAGTTTTTCAATTCAGAAACATCAGAAAACCCCAAGCAGAGAGAGAGCCTCAAGTTGTACATTGTAGGAGATGCATATGCTTTGGAATCAAGCGCTTGGCTCTGTGCTAATTGCTCAGGAGTAATTATGGGTAGCACTGGGGCTGCTCCCTAATCCTTGTCAGTCTCCTTTTGCTCATGTGCTCCCAGCGGGCAGGACCCCTAGTCATCTTGTTTCCACCATTATGGCCCCAGCACATAACAAACTGCCTGATCTGAATGAATGTGTGAACAAATCTATAAAACAGGGCCAATTATTCCTACCTGATATGGTTGCTGTAGGGATAAAATGAAATCATGTAGTAAAGATATTAGCTGAGTTCCCGTCTTAAGGTGAACTTACAATAAACGCTAATTTCCTTCCTTCCCACTCACTAAATGGATGCAAATGGATTGTATAATATACTATGTTCTCAAGCCTCGCTAATATATAGTTCTTGGTGTGATTCTATGTGCACTTTTCTAAAATGGTGTTAAATAAGCAAAACTCTTCACTCAATCCAAGTATAAGAAAGTTGGTCTACTACTTATGAGACATCTAAAATGAAAATCATTTTTAGCAGCAAATTATCTGTATCAAGAGGATGATAAGAAGAAAATTCCCTCTGAACAGTACCCATTTTCCAGAGCTCCTAGGAGGGCCTCAGACTCCACTGGATGACTCTTCTGTCCCTCACTGCCATAGGCAATTCAGGGATCCAACAGACTTCCCCAGAATACAAAACCGAGAACTCCAGTTATCAGCTGGAAAGACGGCACTTGATTATAAGAATTAGAGTGCCTCTGATGAGTGGTTTTTGAAATGTGTTCTACAGGGTGTTAATTGGAGTTAAAACAACAAGGTTCCAGGGTCAAACGCGTTTGGGAATTCCTGAGCTGAGTAAAGTAAACCACATTTTGTTACTGTGTGAACTCACTGGGTTTTACCATGGTGATGTGCGTTGTAGCCCACCTGCCTGAGAGAGACCCATTTAAGTGCCATTGTCAGGCGGTCGGGCACGGGGGAATATTAAGTGGGAAGGGTAGAGCATCTTCCTCTGGTGTTGGCTGTTGGGCAGGAATCTTGGAAACACTCTAGCTCTAGACATGTCTTCCTTCCAGAAAACTGGCCCCATGTGGCTGCTAGCAACTGAATGTCATGGAGATGAGGGGCATCGAAGTCAAAATAGAAAGGGGAAGTAGCGTGCAGCCCACCCTATTAAGTGTCAGGGTAGGACACAATGCCCTTATTTGCTCCAGTATGTTAAGAGCTTGACACACACACAGCCACAAGCATGTGCACACATATTCCCGTACACACACACACACACACACACACACAGACATGACTCTAAAAGCACAGAATTGAGAAAGCGGCATGTGCTGATGGCCCTGGTGGATTTTGGCAATTTATCTGAAAGGCCAAGAGATGGGCAACAAGGATTTGGGGAAGAAAAACATAGCCTAAAATGTTGAATTTGGCAGATCTCCGCTCGCCTGTCAGTCCAATTAAGAATTTGAAATTGTAGCCAAAGATAAATATCTTTCCTTCTATCAGAAAAAAACGTGTAGGTGTTAAAAGCTGCAATCATCTGCAAAGAGTCTTGCTGGCAGTCTTTGCCTCCCAGCCTCAGGAACTTTCAGCCTCTCTGTTCCCACTCTCCAAAGTTCCCACCATCAAGATGTCAGGCATTGTCAACAGTGTCCCTTGACTAAAGCATGGTTTAGTTAATTGTTTGTGGGCCACAGAACCAGGAGAAACTTGGGAATGAAATCTATTTTGGATGAACCTGAACAGAAGCTTGTGCCACTGGACAGGGGCAGTACCAGCTTGAGATTATCTGTTCAGAGCATTTGAGATCTCCTAACCTGGTGAGCACAAGGTCTGTGCCACGCAGAAACAGCAGAGAAACACAATAGAAAGTTCGGTGCTTGTTTCGTGATAGCTTGGTGCAGTTCTCCCTGTTGGACATCAATGAAACAGAAATAACTGGGGTTTCATTTTGAAATTTTTATTCGAGGAGTTCAGATGGCACTGTAGCATTTCTTTGAACCTTTCTGCACTGATGCAAATATTTTGGGCTCTTCAGTAAATGACATATTTGAAGGGCTTAGTCAGTATTCGTTGAATATTTGGTGACGAATCCTAAGACCTCTCTGAGTTTGAAGGAGTTTTTATGATTATAGGTCATAAGGAGAGCGTTTTTTAAGTCCAGTTTGACCGTCTGTGAAAATTGCCTAGCAACCATCCCTTTATCCATCAGTCTGAATTAGCAGTTGTTTGTCATAATAATTAGTCCAATTCTCTTGGGTGCAGTAATTAGCTAATAAAATCACACAACTCTGCTTGTCACTGTTTCCTGGTGTAAGGATCGGGTGGTGAATTTAGATTCTCTGCCCTCATTCAAACACTTGAAACTTTTCTTTCCAGAGTTTATTCCTCTTCAAACTTTCATGTATGGATCTCAGTATCATTCCAATTATTACATTGTTGATTATCTTCTCTACTTCCCTCCCTGTATAGCACTGAATATGCAGCAGAAGTACAATTATAGAAACTTTAAGGATTTCGAGCATTTCATAGGTGTAACTTTTTTATTGAAGTGAAATTTGCATAACATAAAATTAACCATTTTAAAGTGACCAGTTCATTGGCATTTAGTACATTCACAGTGTTGTACAATTCCTGCCTCTATCGAGTTCCGAATTATTTTCATCACCCCAGAAGAAAACCCCACACCCATTATGTAATCACTCCCCATTGTCCCCTGCCCCCAGCCCCTGGCAACCACTGATCTACCTTCTGTCTCTATGGATTTGCCTATTCTGGACATTTCATACAAGTGCATCGTACAGTATGTGGCCTTTTGTGTCTGGCTTCTTTCACTTATCATAATACATTCAGGGTTCATCCATGTCATAGCATATATCAGTATTTCATTCCTTTTTATGGCTGAAAAATATTCCATTGTATAGATGTGCCCACAGATGTAATATTTATAGCCAAGATATATTTCTTTATAAAATCCGAAACTTTAAGAGCCATTAAGAGATGCAAGAGGAGATCTATCTTTTAGTGTAACCAGGTTGAAATTTTTCTAAATGAAACGGAAGAGTACAGACCTAGAGTTCTCTTCCTGGCTGCTGCCAGCTAGCTCTATGGTCTTGTATAAAAGAGCATCAATGCCCTTCATTAGAAAATAAGTAACTAGGTTATGGCTAAATCATTTAAAGGTGGTTTCTTTGCTCAAAAATTCCCAGTACCCTACACAGTATCCTGCACGTAGTGGGTCCTTGGTGGGGTTTATTGAACTTCCTGAAATATCAAAATCAAGATTTTGAGTCTAGCATAGTTTGATGTGCTCAGAAGTGGTTTACATCATCCCAGAATTTTCTTGTTCTTAGAAGAATCACTTGCATTGTTAATTAGTCAAAATGTTCTGCTATTAATAATAACCTTCCCAATCAACGTGAGAGTCCATTGCAGGAGACTGATACATACCAATAGCTTGCGTTATAGATTATAAATGAGAAGTCTACCTAGCAACCTTAATGAAGAGGAGAAATGGTGGACCCATCAGGGGAATTTGTGAGAAAGCTCATGTATATTTTCCATGGCATCTGCTGGGAATATGGTGCAAGAACATGAAGACAAGGAGAATGAAAACGAGCCTGACAAAAACTCCTTTTTTAATGTTTATTTTAGGGAGAGGCTAGTCATTGATTAAACTAATCCAATATCTGGAAACATTCTTTTTTAATCTTCACTTTGCCTTTTATGCAGCTTGAAATTTGGAAGACTCTTCTTTGAAGTGGAGCAGGGTTGAGTCTGAAAAGAACAAACAGTTTCCCAGACAGATGTGTGAAGAAATGCCTGGAGCTATGTGCTTCTCGCTGGGGTTAGATGTGCGGGGACCAGAGAGTTAAATATGCAGCAATGTGAAATACGAATATTCTTTCGCCTCCATGGGGAATTGCTTCCTGATAGTAAAAAGGAAGGGAGGAGGGCCTCCCTGGTGGCGCAGTGGTTGAGAGTCCGCCTGCCGATGCAGGGGATACGGGTTCGTGCCCCGGTCCGGGAGGATCCCATATGCCGCGGAGCGGCTGGGCCCGTGAGCCATGGCCGCTGAGCCTGCGCATCCGGAGCCTGTGCTCCGCAAGGGGAGAGGCCACAACAGTGAGAGGCCCGCGTACCAAAAAAAAAAAAAAAAAGGAAGGGAGGAAGCCATTCTGCTGTTTTCCCAGTTCCTCTGCCTTCTCTCGTAGCTTATACTCATTTGCATTGTGTTGCCTGTTGTGCCATTCCGAGATTTTTCTTAAGGCTCACGTGTAAAAACAGCACTGGTGGGCTTCCCTGGTGGCGCAGTGGTTGAGAGTCCACCGGCCAATGCAGGGGACACGGGTTCGTGCCCCCGTCCGGGAGGATCCCACGTGCCGCGGAGCGGCTGGGCTCGTGGGCCATGGCCGCTGAGCCTGCGCGTCTGGGGCCTGTGCTCCGCAACGGGAGAGGCCACAACAGTGAGAGGCCCATGTACCAGAAAAAAAAAAAAAAAAAAAAAAGCACTGGTTTTATTTTTTGACTTTTTTTTAATTGAAGTATAGTTGATTTACAATGTTGTGTTAATTTCTGCTGTACAGCAAAGTGATTCAGTTATACATATATATACATTCTTTTTTTAATATTCTTTTCCATTATGGTTTATCACAGGATATTGAATATAGTTCCCTGTGCTATACAGTAGGACCTTGTTGTTTATCCATCCTATATATAATAGCTTACATCAAAAACAGCACTATTTTGGACTCCCCTGGTGGCACAGTGGTTAAGAATCCACCTGCCAAGGCAGGGAACACGGGTTTGAGCCCTCGTCCGGGAAGATCCCACGTGCCGGGGAGCAACTAAACCCGTGTGCCACAACTACTGAGCTTGCGCAAGCTCTAGAGCCCGCGTGACACAACTACTGAAGCCCGCATGCCTAGAGCTCGTGGTCTGCAGCAAGAGAAGCCATCACAGTGAGAAGCCCACGCACTGCAACAAAGAGTAGCCCCCACTCGCCGCAACTAGAGAAAGCCCGCGCGCAGCAATGAAGACCCAACACAGCCAAAAATAAATTAATTTTTTTAAAAAAGCACGATTTTTTTAATGATATTCCTTTTCCTTTTATTTTTTCACTCCTATGCAGTGATGGTAAAAGCCAGCTTGACATTTCTAAAAAGTTGTTTTGTTTCAATTCTAGGGTCTCCATGGCAACGGCATCATCCCAGGTGCTAATTCCTGAAATCAACCTCAACGACACATTTGACACCTTTGCCTTAGATTTTTCCCGAGAGAAGAAATTGCTAGAATGTCTGGATTACCTTACAGGTACTGTCTTTTGTGTTTTCTTTAATACTGGGTACGTTCAGTGATACAAACTTTGCCACTTGATCAGTGTCCTAAAATGAGGTGTGGGCTTCTGATTTAGGAATGAAGTCTAATATCCCTGTAAAACATTTTTGGTATTCCTTTGTTTTTTTGTTTTTTTTTTCAAGTAAAATAATACAGTCCAAGACTAAACTGGGGAGAGAGGCAAAAAGAGAATCTTGGTCATTGAAAGTATATTTACCACCATTTCCCACACTCTTGGCGTGTGGGTAGCACACATGATACCTCTGGTTGGCCATCAGAGAGGTACACGAGGCAGCGTGGCTGTTTTCCATTTCATGTCAGCAAGGCAGGTGACTCTCACAGTGCCTTGGCAGAGAAAAACTTAGCAGCTAACTCTCATGGGGAATCTACCCTGCTCTGACTCTTTGCGTTTGTTTAATCTTCCCAACATCGAATTGAGGTAAAGTATTATAATCCTCATTTTGCAGATGACAGAGGTCATCCATCTTGCTGGAGGTCAGAGAGCTAGGGAGAGGCAGAATTAGGATTTAGCTCAGGTCTGTACAGACTCCAAAGACCTCCATACTTTCTAGTAAAAGACTGAATTTCATCTTGGCAAAGGCCACCATGGCAGATGTCCCAAAAATCACACTTGTATTCCTGGTGCCACGTTGCACTTCTGTGCTTTCTGATAGGCATTTTTTTTTTGGGGGGGGGGTGAGGTCAAGCTTAAAAAACAAACAAAAGCAGCCAAAATAGAAGAAACCTCTGGCTACTCCTCCTATTCCTAACCATGCTTCCAAATTTTTCTTAGCCGTCGACCGCTAAGGCAAGATCTGACCACATTCGCTCATAGAATGTGGACTGTTTAGATGACTGTATTTGTGTTATCCAAAGCCACGGGTGCCGCGGGGAATTCAGTGAAGCCAGCTGTGCACTGAATTTAGGATGTGCCACCTTCCAGAGACCACATCCCTAACTTAGCGCGGCACCAGTGTCTCCACTCTTATTGTGTATGTGTGTTTGTGGGGGAGCAGTTGGGAAAGGGGAAGCAGGAGAGGCGGAGCATTGGGTGATGTTTATTTTTACAGTCTGTGGCTAGAAAGCAAAGGATTTCTATGTTCAAGGAGCACTGTACCCAGATCAGTATTTTTCTTTGCCTGGACCCGAAGTGCCGGTTTCAGCCTTTGTGCATTTGCAAGGGAGGCGAGTCACCCCAGAAACATCTTCTTATCTTAGGTAATTCTTTCACACCATACGATGCCTGTGAAGGAAGAAATAAGTTGACTCAAAAAGCACATCAGGAAACCAAACTCGATTTTCAACTATTTATGAATGTAGCTTTTCACTCTGAGATTTACCTCAGCTAACACTGTGCCACAGAACTTTCTAGGATGGTAGAAACACTCTACACTGTCCAGTAGGGTACCTGCTAGCCACGTGGGGCTGTGTTGAAACTGTGAAATGTGGTTAGTGAGTTTTTACTTTGGTTTCACTTTAAAGTGAAATGTAAAGAGCCACACGGAGCTCGTGGCTACTGTGTTGGACCATGCAGGTGAGCCTTTCTCGGGCTGAGATGCTTTTTATGATGGCATCCTATTAAAAATCTCCTGTTTTCTTATATCATTTGGGAATGAGTGTGGTCACAGCAACAGAAAATCCAGTTAGCAGTGCCTAAACCCATCAGACAGTGTAACTGTCACAGACACAGGAGAACAGAGGCTTCTGTTGCTGTCCAGGGCTGGGCAGCGGTTCAGTGATGACTTCGGACCGCAGGCTCTTTCTCTTTTTGTGTTCTGCCATCTTCATTGTCTTGCCACATGACTGCATAACTACTCCACCTCCAAGCGTTATGCCCAAGTTACAGACAAAAAGAGGGACAGACGGGAAAGGATGGCCAAAAGCTCTGTCAGCCAAGTCTGTTTATGAGGAAAACCAAAAGCTTGCTCAGAAGATCCATCTAGCAAACTTCCACTTGTGTCTTGTGGGCTAGATCCATGTCCTAAGGTCACGCCCAAGGGCAGACAAGACTGAACAATGTTTGGCCGGGCACGTGGCCATTCTGCACAAAATCAGTATCTTATTGTCTGGAATGTCCTTCCCATGTCCCCAAAATTGTTTAATAGTGTCTCCATAACGTATGCCCATTCTCATCTCTATGTGAATGCCAGAGTACTGACTGCAGGGGAAATTGTGAAAGTAGTTTGCACCGACTTGAAGAGTGTACACCATATATCATCCCGATGGCTGTTTATGCTAAACTAAAGACCATATGGGGTACCTGCTCTTATGCCTTCTTAGCTGTCACCCTCCGATACAAATTTGGACCATTTCTAGACATAACATCGATCCTGGCCATAACATACAATGCTTGGCTGATATTGCCAAGCCCAAATAGTTTATCAGACATTCGTAAGCAGGAAATGAAGTGTTTGTGGAGTATTAGCCCACCATTTCTTGTGTCCTGTTTATGACAGGGGCAAGAACATAACAGTTCTGGTATACCAGTTGCCTGAATATTGAAACTGGCAGCATGCTGCTGTTCCCATTTACTGTAAATTGGATATTGACTTTTCAGGACAAACCCATTGGGTTTATAATCAAAACAGGGTTAGTCTGCCTGGCTGTGAAAACAAGATTTTTTTTTTTCGCCTCTGACATGCCTCTAAGTGGTATGTCAAGTGAATAACCCAGAGAGGTGACATTCCCTCCCTCATTACAGCCCCTGCCATGTGTCTCCCAGCTACCTGCCTATTTCAAACACAGTGTTCTTTATATTTAATCATATATTGCAATGCAGAAAGAACCAAATCTTTCTACGATGGTTGATGGAGAAATAATTTAATGAACTGTTTACACGATGGGAGAATAAATATTTCTCCGCTGATCCATGCAGGGTGATCCCACACTAACAGGGACCACACGGACAGTAATAAGCGTGTTTTATGACGCAGCTGGGCCTCCTCCATGGAAGGCGTCTCCCGATCAGTATCACTTATTTATCCAAGTCACAGCACGTGGCACTAAATCTTTTTTTTCCACTAATAAATTCCACCATTTTTTCATGTTTACAAAAATTTCAGCTTTATTGAGGTATAATCGACAAATAAAATTGTAAGATATTTAAAGGATACATCTTAGTGATTTACATTTTGTATTTTTGGATCTTGTTTAAGAAACCTTTCCCCATCCGAAGTCACAAAGATATTCTCCTGCTTCTTCCATTAGCCTCATTGTTTTACTTTTCCATTTATATCTTTAAGCTATCTGAAGCTTACCTTTGTATTTAGTGTAAGGTAGGGATTTAACTGAATTTTACTTCGTTTTGTGAACCAGTTTTATCAACATAATTTCTAAGCAATCTATTCTTTCCTCATGAAGATGGCTTTGCCAGCTTTGTGGTGCTGCCTTTTTTGTACGTCAAGTTCTATGTATCATGGGTCTATTTCCAAGCTTTCTATCTGTTCTTTTTAACATCTTTATTGGAGTATAATTGCTTTACAATGTTGTGTTAGCTTCTGCTGTATAACAAAGTGAATCAGCTACACGTATACATATATTCCCATATCTCCTCCCTCTTGGGTCTCCCTCCCTCCCTATCCCATCCCTCTAGGTGGTCACAAAGCACTGAGCTGATCTCCCTGTGCTATGGGGCTGCTTCCCACTAGCTATCTATTTTACATTTGGTAGTGTATATATGTCAATGCCATTCTCTCACTTCGTCCCAGCTTACCCTTCCCCCTCCCCGTGTCCTTAAGTCCATTCTCTACATCTGCATCTTTATTCCTGTCCTGCCCCTAGGTTTTTCAGAACGTTTTTTTTTCTTAGATTCCATATATATATGTTAGCATACGGTATTTGTTTTTCTCTTTTGGACTTACTTCACTCTGTATGACAGACTCCAGGTCCATCCACCTCACTACAAATAACTCAATTTCATTTCTTTTTATGGCTGAGTAATATTCCATTGTATATATGTGCCACATCTTCTTTATCCATTCATCTGTTGATGGACACTTAGGTTTCTTCCATGTCCTGGCTATTGTAAATAGAGCTGCAATGAACATTGTGGTACATAACTCTTTTTGAATTATGGTTTTCTCTGGGTATATGCCCAGTAGTGGGATTGCTGGGTCGTATGGTAATTCTATTTTTAGTTCTTTAAGGAACCTCCCATACTGTTCTCCACAGTGGCTGTATCAATTTACATTCCCACCAACAGTGCAAGAGGGTTTCCTTTTCTCCACACCCTCTCCAGCATTTACTGTTTGTAGATTTTTTGATGATGGCCATTCTGACCGGTGTGAGGTGATACCTCATTGTAGTTTTGATTTGCATTTCTCTAATGATTAATGATGTTGAGCATCCTTTCATGTGTTTATTGGCAATCTGTATATCTTCTGTGGAGAAATGTCTATTTAGGTCTTCTGCCCATTTTTGGATTGGGTTGCTTGTTTTTTTGATACTGAGTTGCATGAGCTGCTTGTATATTTTGGAGATTAATCCTTTGTCAGTTGCTTCGTTTGCAAATATTTTCTCCCATTCTGAGGGCTGTCTTTTGGTCTTGTTTATGGTTTCCTTTGCTGTGCAAAAGCTTTTAAGTTTCATTAGGTCCCATGTGTTTATTTTTGTTTTTATTTCCATTTCTCTAGGAGGTGGGTCAAAAGGATCTTGCTGTGATTTATGTCATAGAGTGTTCTGCCTATGTTTTCCTCTAAGAGTTTCATAGTGTCTGGCCTTATATTTAGGTCTTTAATCCATTTTGAGTTTATTTTTGTGTATGGTGTTAGGGAGTGTTCTAATTTCATTCTTTTACATGTACCTGTCCAGTTTTCTCAGCACCACTTATTGAAGAGGCTGTCCTTTCTCCACTGTACATTCCTGCCTCCTTTATCAAAGATAAGGTGACCATATATGCGTGGGTTTATCTCTGGGCTTTCTATCCTGTTCCATTGATCTATAGTTCTGTTTTTGATGACACTAAATCTTGCATGTGGATACTTCAGGAGACAGATGTATAAAGTCATATTCCAGAAAGAATGCTTTAAGGGCTCTGTACAGCCCTTCTATCTTAATGCACAACTTTCTTTTTCAAGTTATCCCTTTTTTTTAATTTACTTTGTTGAGGTATAGGCGATTTACAATTTTGCGGTAGTTGCAGGTGTACAGCAAAGTGATTCAGGTATACATATATATATAGTGTACACAAGCTTACGGCAAAACCCGAACGAACTTTTTGGCCAACCCAATATACTCTTTTTCATATTCTTTTTCCATTATGGTTTAGCACAGGATATTGAATATGTTCCCTGTACTATATAGTAGTAGCACCTTGCTGTTTATCCATTCTATATATAATAGTATGCATCTGCTAGTCCCAAGCTCCCAATCCATCCCTCCCCCACCTCCCCTCCCCCTTGGCAACCACAAGTCTGTTCTCTATGTCTGTGAGTCTGTTTCTGTTTCATAGATAAGTTCATCTGTGTCATATTTTAGATTCTGCATGTAAGTGATATCATATGGTATTTGTCTTTCTCTGCCTGCCTTACTTCGCTTAATATGATAATCTCTAAGTCCACGGCACATGGCATTATTTCATTTTATGGCTGAGTAGTATCCCTTATTGCACACTGTAATGCAGCGCCTGCCACAATAATGTCTGTGGAATTCAATAATCAATAGACTAAGCTGGGCTAACTGACTTTATGCCACAGATATAAAAGTTACTTGCTTAGTACGATATTTGTCCTACATGTATCGTCAAGTGGCAAAGTGCAGAGTACTAAAACAAGTAAAGTTTTAAATTTTACCATTTTCATAAGCTTTCCTCCCTCTTCGGGTTTCTTTAGGACTCATCCATCCTAATCAAAGTTTCAAGCAGGAAAGAATTCTCTAATAGTGTAAGCAAATGTCGCTCCTCATCTGTCGGATGCAGATATATTTCTCCTTTTGAAGTTAGGTTCTGGTGTACAGAAGAATGGAAAAAAAGGCCTGGATCGACGCTTTAAACCAGGGCTCGGCAAACTCTGACTGTAAAGGGCCAGATGGTAAATATTTTAGTCTTTGCAGGACATATGGTTGCAACTACTCAATTCTGCTATTGCACAAAGGCAGCCAGAGACAGTCCATAAATGAATGAGCCTGGCTGTGTTCCAATAAAACTTTATTTACAAAAACAGGCAGTGGGCCAGATTTGGCCCATAGCCATAGCTTGCCAGCTCCTGCTCTAAAATATTATTGCCAGTGCAAAGCACTCACTGCCTAGGCTTTTTCTTGCTCACAAACTCGTCTCATAAAACCAGTTATTGAAATCAATCCAGTAGAAGTCAACTGAAAATCATCATTTGGGTAGGATTTAGACTTCTCCGCTCCAGAATACGTTCAAGACATAAAACAGCAGCCTTCCCCAACGATAAGTTAATCAAGTGCCAAGGAATCCTGTTTTTCTTTTTTCTTTTTTTTTTTTTTTTTGCTGTATGCGGGCCTCTCACTGTTGTGGCCTCTCCCATTGCGGAGCGCAGGCTCAGCAGACAGACATGGCTCACGGGCCCAGCCATTCTGCGGCATGTGGGATCCTCCCGGACCGGGGCATGAACCCGTGTCCCCTGCATCGGCAGGCGGACTCTCAACCACTGCGCCACCAGGGAAGCCCCCTGTTTTTCTTGAGGAAGGAAAATGAATTTCTTAGATATGATTGATAGGCAATCATGTTCTTAATTTGAAATATCACCTATCAACTGAAAAATGAGAAGAGAACAGAATCACACTAATACATTTTTATAAGGTATCAAAACATGTAATGAAAGAAAATTTTCAAACAGTTATCTGACTGATATGTTATGCGATAACAAACATCAGTATTTTTTCATTTGGGCGCCTGAATATAAAAATACGTGGCATCTTGTAGCTCAGAGGTTGGCTAACTTTGGCTCTCATGCCAAATCTGGTCCTCACTTGATTTTGTAAATAAAGTTCTACTGGAACCTGGCCAGGTCTATTTGAGTACAGTTTGGCCGCTTTCATGGTACAAAGGCAGAGTTGAGTAGTTGCAACAGAGACCAGATGACCCACAAAGCCTAAAATACTCACCATCTAGCTCTTTACCAAAAAAGTTTGCCATCCCAACAATGGGGATGAAATGACAAGAGTTCATCTTGTTTACTTTTTGTTTAACATGTTTTCTTTCAGGAATAAGAGAGTCTTGTTTGCTTACCCTTCTAAACATGCTTTCATGATAAATAGAGATAAGATACTGGCTGGCTGAGGTCACAGTACCTGGGAAAAATCACAGTGATAACCAGCCAACCGAATATTCTTTGGACTGGGATCACCATCTCTAGGATAGTAGTTCTGATGGGTATATTTTGAAAGGCCTGCTTTGACTGTCAAACATCTCCTTTGAAATGTACCCCAGAGGTGTCTGCTTCTCTGCTGATGACCGTCTTTCTCCCCACAGCTCCCAACCCTCCCACAATTAGAGAAGAGCTCTGCACGGCTTCCTATGACACCATCACCGTTCACTGGACCTCCGATGACGAATTCAGTGTGGTTTCCTACGAGCTCCAGTACACCATATTCACCGGACAAGCCAATGTTGTGAGTGAGTATCGCACGCCCTATTGACTTCTCTGTTTGGTGACTGTTTTCAGATCGATTGCATTTCTGAGTTTAAATTTCGAGGAAAGAGTACACAATATTTATTGGCTTGTCTTTCGTAACCAAGAAGATGGTAGCACTCACTCGTACTGTGCTAGGAAAAATAACAGGCCAAATAGCATTGAAAATTATTGATCTCTAGCAAACCACATGGACGACTCTTACAAACATAAAGGAATCAGGAAACAAAAGGATGAATGCACTATGAGGCTATTTGTACATAAGTTAAAGATAAAAAGCTCTTGTGTTTAGAGATGTATACATAGGTGTAAAAACTATAAATAAAAGTCAGGATGATGGTTCCCTCTTGGATGGGAGGGGAGTAGCACCACTGGAAAAACATGGGGAGATCATGGGGTTAACAGCACTTTCTGGGTGGGAGTTATATGGTTTAGTCATTATATCATACATTTAGTTTTCTTTTCTGAGTGTTACTTCAGAATTTTTTTTGGTTATTAACCTTGGGTCTATGTCACTTTATTTTTATTTTAGTTTTTATTTTATATTAGAGTAGAGTTGATTTACAGTGTTGTGTTAGTTTCAGGTGTATAGCCAAGTGATTCAGGTATACAGATACGTATATCCATTACTTTACCGATTCTTTTCTCATATAGGTTATTAGAGAATAGTGACTAGAGTTCCCTGTGCTGTACAGTAGGTCCTTGTTGGTTATCTGTTGTATATATAGTAGTGTGTAGATGTTAATCCCAAACTCCTAATCTATCCCTCCCCCAACCTCTCCCCTTTGGTAACCATAAGTTTGTTTTTGAAGTCTGTGAGCCTGCTTCTGTTTTGTACACAGGTTCATTTGTATCATTTTTTTAGATTCCACACAGAAGTGATATCACATGGTACTTGTCTTTCTGACTTACGTCACTTAGTATGATAATCTCTAGGTCCATCCATGTTGCTGCAAATGGCATTATTTCGTTCTTTTTTATGAGTAGTTATTACAGGATAGTGAATACAGTTCCCTGTGCTATACAATAGGACCTTGTTTATCCATTCTGTATGTACTAGTTTGCATCTGCTAGTCCTAAACTCCCACTCCATCCCTACCCTGCCCCCACCCCCACTTGGCAACCACAAGTCTGCTCTCTATGTGAGTCTGTTTCTGATTCTTAGAGAAGTTCATTTGTGTCGTACTTTAGATTCCACATAAGTGATATCACATGGTATTTGTCTTTCTCTTTCTGACTTACTTTGCTTAGTATGATCATCTCGAGGTCCATGCGTATTGCTGCCAATGGCATTATTTCATTCTTTTTTATGTCTGAGTACTATTCCATTGTGTATATGTACCAAATCTTCATTATTCACTCCTCCGTCGATGGACATATTTAGGTTGCTTCCACGCCTTGGCTATTGTAAATGAACACTGGGGTGCATGTATCTTTTCAAATTATGGTTTTCTCTGGATATATGCCCAGGAGTGGGATTGCTGGATCATATGGTATAGTTCTATTTTTAGTTCTTTTCAGGAACCTCCATACTGTTCTCCATAATGGTTGTACCAATTTACATTCCCACCAACAGCATAGGAGGGTTCCCTTCTCTCCACACCCTCTCCAGCATTTATGGTTTGTAGACTTTTTAATGATGGCCATTCTGAGCCGTGTGAGCTGATACCTCATGGTAGTTTTGATTTGCATTTCTCTAATAATTAGTGATGTTCAGCATCTTTTCACGTGCTTTTTGGCCATCTGTATGTCTTCTTTGGAGCAATGTCTCTTTACATCTCCTGCCCATTTGTTCACTGGGTTGTTTGTTTTTTTGATATTGAGCTGCATGAGCTGCTTGTATATTTTGGAGATTAATCCTTTGTCAGTTGCTTTGTTTGCAAATATTTTCTCCCATTTTGTGGGTTGTCCTTTTGTTTATGGTTTCCTTTGCTGTGTAAAAGCTTTTAAGTTTCATTAGGTCCCATTTGTTTATTTTTGTTTTTATTTTCATTACTCCAGGAGGTGGATCCAAAAAGATATTGCTGCAATTTATGCAAAGATTGTTCTGCCTATATTTTCCTCTAAGAGTTTTATAGTATCTGGTCTTACATTTAGGTGTTTAATCCATTTTGAGTTTATTTTTGTGTATGGTGTTAGAGAATGTTCTCGTTTCATTCTTCAACATGTAGCTGTCCAGTTTTTCCTGCAACACTTATTGAAGAGGCTGTCTTTTCTCCATTGTATATTCCCGCCTCCTTTGACATAGATTAGTTGACCATAGGTGCGCGGGTTTATTTCTAGACTTTCTATCCTGTCCCACTGATCTATATTTCTGTTTCTCTGCCAATACCATACTGTTTTGATGACTGTAGCTTTGTAGTCAAGGAGCCTTATTCCTCCAGCTCTGTTTTCCTTTCTCAGGATTGCTTTGGCTATTCAGGGTTTTTTTTGTTTCCATACAAATTAAAAAATTTTTTGTTCTAGTTCTGTGAAAAATGCCATTGGTAATTTAATAGGGATTGCATTGAATCTGTAGATTGCCTTAGGTAGTATACTCATTTTGACAATATCGATTTTTCCAATTCCTTTCCATCTGTGTGTGTCATCTTCAGTTTCTTTCATCAGCATCTTATAGTTTTCAAGTACAGGTATTTTGGCTCCTTAGGTAGGTTTATTCTTAGGAATTTTATTCTTTTTGATGTGATGGTGAATGGGATCATTTCCTTAATTTCTCTTTCTGGTCTGTCATCATTAACATATAGAAATGCAAGAGATTTCTGTGTATTAATTCTGTAAGCTGCAACTTTACCAAATTCATTGATGAGCTTGAGTAGTTTTCTGGTAGCATCTTTAGGATTTTCTATGTATAGTATCATGTCCTCTGTAAACAGTGGCAGTTTTACTTCTTTTCCAATTGGAATTCCTTTTATTTCTTTTTCTTCTCTGATTGCCGTGGCTAGGACTTCCAAAACTATGTTGAATAAAAGCAGTGGGAGTGGGCCTCCTTGTCTGGTTCCTGGGAAATGCTTTCAGCTTTTCACTGTTGAGTATCATATTAGCTGTGGGTTTGTCATATATGGTCTTTATTATGTTGAGGCTCTGTGCCCACTTTCTGGAGAGTTTTTATCATAAATGAATGTTGAATTTTGTCAGAAGCTTTTTCTGCATCTATTGAGATGGTCATATGGTTTTTATTCTTCAATTTGTTAATGTGGTGTCTCACATTGGTTGATTTGCGGATATTGAAGAATCCTTGCATCCCTGGGATGAATCCCACATGATCATGGTGTATGATCCTTTTACTGTATTGTCGGGTTCGGTTTGCTAGTATTATGTTGAGGAATTTTGCATCTATATTCATCAGTGATATTGGCCTGTAATTTTCTTTTTTTGTGCTATCTTTGGTTTTGGTATCAGGGTGATGGTGGCCTCGTAGAATGAGTTTGGGGGTGTTCACTCCTCTGCGATTTTTTTGGAATAGTTTCAGAATGATAGGTGTTAACTCTTCTCTAAATGCTTGGTAGAATTCACCTGTGAAGCCATGTGCTCTTGGACTTCTGTTGGCAGTTTTTTAATCACATTTTCAATTACAGTACTTGTGATTGGTCTGTTCACATTTTCTATTTCTGCTTGGTTCAATCTTGGGAGATTGTACCTTTCTACGAATTTGTCCATTTCTTCTAGATTGTCCATTTTATTGGCATAGAGTTGCTTGTAGTAGTCTCTTATGATCCTTTGTATTTCTGTGGTGCCTATTGTAACTTCAACTTTTTCATTTCTAATTTTATGGATTAGAGCCTTCTCCCTTTTTTCTTTTTTTTTTTTTTTTTTTTTTTGGTACGTGGGCCTCTCACTGTTGTGGCCTCTCCCGTTGCGGAGCACAGGCTCCGGACGCGCAGGCTCAGCGGCCATGGCTCACGGGCCTAGCCTCTCCACAGCATGTGGGATCTTCCCGGATCGGGGCACGAACCCATGTCCGCTGCATCGGCAGGCGGACTCTCAACCACTGCGCCACCAGGGAAGCCCCCTTTTTTTCTTGATGAGTCTGGTTAAAGGTTTTTATCAATTTTGTTTATGTATTCTTTGTCTCTGTTTCATTTATTTCTGCTCTGATCTTTATGGTTTCTTTCCTTCTACAAACTTTGGGTTTTGTCTCTTCTTCTTTCTCTTGTTGCTTTAGGCATAAGGTTAAGTTGTTTATCTGAGATTTTTCTTGTTTCCTGAGGTAAGATAGTATTGCTATAAACTTCCCTCTTACAATTGCTTTTGCTGTGTCCCGTAGGTCTTGGATCATCAGGCTTTTGTTTTCGTTTGTCTCTAGATATTTTTTCATTTCTTCTTTGATTTCTTCAGTGATCCATTGGTTGGTTAGTAGCATATTGTTTCACCTCCACGTGTTTGTGTTTTTTACAGTTTTTTTTTGTAGTTGATTTCTAATCTAATAGCGTTGTAGTCAGAGAAGATCCTTGATATGAGTTCAATTTTCTTAAACTTACTGAGGCACCGAGGCTTGCTTTGTGGCTCAGCATTGTGATCTCTCCTGGAGAATGTTATATGTGCCTTTGAGAAGAACGTGTATTCTGCTGCTTTCAGATGGAATGTTCTATAAATATCAATTAAGTTCATCTGGTCTAATGTGTCATTTAAGGCCTGTGTTTCCTTATTGATCTTCTGTCTGGATGATCTGTCCATTGATGTAAGTGGGGTGTTTAAGTCCCCCACTATTACTGTGTTACTGTTGTTTTCTCCTTTTATGGCTGTTAGCATTTGCCTTATATACTGAGGTGCTCCTTTGTTGGGCGCATATACATTTACAATTGTTTTATCCTCTTCATGGCTTGATCCTTTGATCATTGTATATATATAGTGTCCTCCCTTTGTCTCTTGTAACATTCTTTCTTTTAAAGTCTATTTTGTCTGACATGAGTATTGCTACTACAGCTTTCTTTTGATTTCCATTTGCATAGAATACCTTTTTCCATCTTCTCACTTTCAGTCTGTATGTGTCCCTAGATCTGAAGTGGGTCTCTTGTAGACAGCATATATACGGGATTTATTTTTGTATCCATTCAGCCAGTTTATGTCTTTTGGTTGGAGTATTTAATCCTTTTACATTTCAGGTAATTATTGATATGTATGTTCTTATTGCCATCTTGTTCACTGTTTTGGATTTGTTTTTGTAGGTCTTTTCTTCCCTTCCTCTTTTGTTGACTTCTCTTGTGATTTGATGACTGTCTTTAGTGTTGTGTTTGCATTGCTTTTTCTTTTTTAATTCATTACTCTGAATTCTTTTTCAGGTAGATTACCTATCTCCACTTCACTTAGTTGTTCTTCTGGGGTTTTATCTTGTTCCTTTGTCTGGAATATATTTCTCTGCCGTCTCATTTTGTGTAACTGTGTTCGTGGTCTCTGTTTCTCAGGCTGCACGTCTGTAGTTCCTCTTTCTTCCGATGTCTGCACCCTGGTGGGTGAGATTGGTCCAGAGGCTTGTGCAGGCTTCCTGGTGGGAGGGACTGTTGCCTGCCCCCTGGTGGGCAGGGCCATGTCAAGAGGTCCATTTAGAGGAGACTTTGTGCTCAGGACGACTTTAGGCAGACTGTCTGCTGATGGGTGGGGCTGTGTTCCCACCCTGTTCACTGTTTGGCCTGAGGTGTACCAGCACTGGAACCAGGCAGTGGGGGGCGGAGCAAGGTCTTGGTGCCAAAATGGGGTCTTGGTGCCAAAATGGTGATCTCCGGGAGAGCTCACGCTGATGAATATTTCCTGGGGGCCTCTGGCCCTTGCCCCTACAGTGAGCCCCAGCCAACCCCCAACTCCCTAGGAGGCCCTCCAAGACCCACACAGGTAGGTGTGACCCAGGCTCCTGTGGAGTCACTGCTTTGCCCTGGGTCCCAGTTCACAGGAAACCTTATGTGTGCCCTCCAAGAGTGGAGTCTCTGTTTCCACCTGTCCTGTGGAGCCCCTGCACTCAAGCCCTGCTGGTCTTCAAAGCCAAATGCTCTGGGGGCTCCTCCTCCTGATGCCAGACACCCAGGCTGGGGAGCCTGAAGTGGGGCTCAGAACTCTTACTGCAGTAAGAGAACCTCTGCAATATAATTATTTTCCATTTTGTGGGTCACCCATCTGGCGGGCATGGGATTTGATTATATGGCAAAAGCACCCCTCCTACTGTCTTGTTGTGGCTTCTTCTGTCTTTGGATGTAGAATATCTTTTTTGGTAGGTCCTAGTCTTTTTTGTCTGTGGTTGTTCAGCAGTTTCGATTTGGGTGCTTTCATGAGAGGAGGTGAGCTCATGTTCTTCTACTCTGCCATCTTGTCTCCAGAATATATTTCACATTTTTTTAAAGGATTTAATAAAATGAATAGCTGAAGAATACCAAATACCTGGTCTCATTCAGAGGCGAGCAGGGCCATCATCTGAGATATTAACAATTGGCCCCCACCTAGGAAGAATTTTAGACCTTATTTGAAACACAGAGAAACCCCTCTCTCACTGGGGCCCATGAGATATTCAGTATCAGAGACAATGTGATGATCTAGAATAGCAGCAAGTAGCTGGTCAGAGAGATGATAATAGAGGAAGCACTCCCTCTTGCCCCGCAGTTGTTTAAACTGAATTAAGTACATGGCAAAGGACGAGAAGAAATGTATTTTTAGGGGAGCAAGTTTGAAAGCTTCTTTAGCAAATAAAAATAGAATACGTCAAAGTAGAATAGGATAGAATAGCAGTCACTTTTCAACAAAGAAATGTTTTGAATAAATCCATACCAACCTTGCTTTCATTATATAAACCTTTTTGTAACCTCACTGTTCTTTCCTAGCACAAGTAATTCTGAGGCACATGATGCTTAAAATAGAAATTTGTTTCAGGAGTAATTAAAAGAGTGAGGCAGAAAGACCCACACTTCTAAGGGGCTAAAGTATAAGTGACTCATACCAACAACTGGCCCCCCCTCCCTATATCCCCCTTTCCCAGCTTCCCCTCCTGACCCCTCTGACCTTTCACTCCTTAATCAGCCTGCCTTGGAAGCTTTTCTTAAAATCTTACTTAGCTTTTATTAAAATCTTCTAAGAATGTGTAATTTTGGAGTGAAAGGGAAAGTCATGAAATGTTGAGAACAGCTTTGGCAAGGTGCCTGAGTAGGTAGAGAGCATAGAGAGGGCAGAAATGGTACAACCAAAAGGTCTTGGGGCAAGTGATCACTAAGTCCTGAAAGAGACTGGGTGCCTATCAGTACGGTAAAGGCATACCAGACAGCCACGTTAAGCACACCTATAGAGACAGAAGGTGGCAGGGTGCAGTGGGAGATCTCGTCTAATTAAGCCTGGCTAGAGAGTTGAGTGAGGAAGGGGAGACGGTGAGAAGTGAAGATAGAGAAGCAGAACCAGGACTCAACCCCATACAGGTCTAGTTCTTACTGTTTGTGCATCTGGAGTCAGCTGGGGGTCAGCTAACCTGCTGATCTTGGTTAGGCTCCCTCACAGCTCAGGCTGGTAACTGGGGCATCTCCGCTGCTGGACAGCTTTCTCCTGCAGTCTAGCTCCAGCATGTTCTCCAGGGGATTGCAGAGGTGAAGGCAGAAGGGTGGGCCCAGTTGCCCACATGCTTTTCAAGCCTCTGTCTTTGTCACGTTAGCTGACATGCCATTGGCCAAACCCATTCCCACGAGTGAGCCTGGAGTCACAATGAGAGGCCTGCAAGGTTATATAGCAAACAAAATGCGTGGATACAGCAAGAAGGAAGGGACTGGAGCCAGAGGACCATCTATTGTAGCACCTTAGCTCCATACCAGCACTTCACTCCATCCCCAAAATGAAAGGAAGATACCTGTTGCTTGAAACGTAGGGTTTCCCAGGTGACTAAACTGTGACTTACTTGACTTCCATGCTGTTGGCATGGAAAAGAATACCAAAATAAGACACAAGAAGGTAACAGATGAGAAAAGGCCACACCTGTAGAAATCCAATGACAACAATACTACTGAAATTAGAGCTTTATGTTGGGTGATTCCAGAGAAGGGGATTTGTTCCCAGAAAGCAGTTGCCACAAGAAAATAAATGCATGTGGCTTAACGAAGATTACAGAGCTGCCTTTTGTTGTTGTTGTTCTTATAACTTTTTTAATTGGAGTGTAGTTGATTTGCAATATTGTGCTAGTTGCAGGTGTACAGCAAAGTTTCAGTTATTTTTTCAGGTTATCTTGTAAGAACCTATAATGGAAAATAATTAATATAGTTCCCTGTGCTATACCGTAGGTCCTTGTTTAATCTAGTATTTTTAATTTTTATTTTATATTGGAGTATAGTTGATCTACAATGTTGTGTTAGTTTCAGGTGTACAGCAAAGTGATTCAGTTATACATATATCCATTCTTTTTCAGATTCTTTTCCCATATAGGTTGCTACAGAATACTGAGTAGAGTTCTCTGCTATACACAGAGAACTATATCTGTGCTATATCTGCCTTATTTAAAACGTAGATGCTGAAAAGCCCTGTTCTCCCAGGACAGATGGAAACCAGTGAAACTGCAGTTGTTCATCTCACTGGGGTACTCTAGTCAGCTTGTTAGTATCAGCATTTGTTTGTCTCTTTAATGTCTATTAAAGCAGTAGAGTGAAGTCCCAAGGCCTACAGGATCAAATTGCAACAATGCAAGAATAAATTCAGATTAAAAATAACTGAGATGTAAACATTCTCAGATTATTTTTTCTTTTCTTTTGTAATTTGATCTTTATGTTATATTGGAGTGTAGCTGATTTACAATGCAGCGTTAGTTTTAGGTGTACAGCAAAGTGATTCAGTTATACAGATACATATATCCATTACTTTACCGATTCTTTTCTCATATAGGTTTTTAGAGAATAGTGACTAGAGTTCCCTGTGCTGTACAGTAGGTCCTTGTGGGTTGTCTGTTGTATATATAATAGTGTGTAGCTGTTAAGCCCAAACTCCTAATCCACCCGTCTCCTGACCTCTCCCCTTTGGTAACCCCAAGTTTGTTTTTGAAGTCTGTGAGCCTGTTTCTGTTTTGTACGTAAGTTCATTTGTATCATTTTTTTTAGATTCCACATAGAAATGATATCATATGGTACTTGTCTTTCTCTATGATTTACTTCACTTAGTATGATAATCTCTAGGTCCATCCCTGTTGCTGCAAATGGCATTATTTCATTCTTTTTTTATGCTTGAGTACTATTCCATGGTATAGATGTACCACATCTTTATTCATTCCTCTGTCGACGGACATTTAGGTTGATTCCATGTCTGTGCTATTGTAAATAGTGCTGCAATGAACGTTGGGGGGCATGTTTTTTTCAAGTTATGATTTTCTCCTGATCTATGCCCAGGAGTGGGATGGCTGGGTCGTATGGTAGTTCTATTTTTAGTTTTTTAAGGAACCGCCCTACTGTTCTCCATAGTGGCTGCACCAATTTACATTCCCACCAGCAGTGCAAGCGTGTTCCCTTTTCTCCACACTCTCTCCAGCATTTGTTATTTGTAGATTTTTTGATGGCCATTCTGATCAGTGTGAGGTGACACCTCATTGTAGTTTTGATTTGCATTTCTCTAATAATTAGTGATGTAGAGCATCTTTTCATGTGCTTTTTGGCCATAGATAATTTTTTTCTTAACTATTACGCAGAGTTGTAGTGATTGAGGGAGATCTGGATTTGAATCCCAGCTTTGGACCTCACTAGCTCTATAATTTGGGGCAAATCATTGAACATCCTCTGTTTCTTCATCTGTAAGAAGAGGTAATGTTTTAACTTCACATGGCTGAGACATTAAAAGTAAAGGTCTTAGCCCTGTGTTTGCCAGCGTTAGCACATAGCTATTCGAAGTTACTGTTCCTACAAAAATATAGCCTAGACTCACCCGTCGTTATATTTTTTGTCGTATCATAAAGGTCAATCATGCAATCTGCCAGGATCATCTGCATGATGGCATTTTACACAGTCTTCGTGTGAAAGGCCTTCCTTGCATGTTGTTTGTTCTTCTATCCTACCATTTGAAAGGACTATCCTTTGCAGATGTTCTCTTGAATGATAAGATCTAAGAGTACAAACTCTACTGGAAAGAAGGAGAAAGAATACTCCAAAGCTGGCTGTAGCTCCATGTGCCACTAGGCAGTCTTTTACTGTCCCTAGGTCACAGTTCCTTCACTTGTCATAATAAATTCTGGTTAATTGCCCTCAAGTGACTTTAGTGAAGGAGAATTCGATACTATCTATGGAGCTTTTTAATCTTGTAAAAAGACTATCTCTAATCAAATTCATACACTCAAATGCCAAATTAATGACAGTTAACTTTTTATCTTATGACTACAGATGTTAACGAGTTGCTTATTGAGAGATAGATATGTATTCAATTTTACAGTTTTTGCCAAAACTACTTTTAATGCATCATTGAAAATCTTCAATTGGAGCCTTCTCCCAGCAGCCTATTATTTTTATTATTGGCAAAAGTCAAAAGATCCGTGTCTTCAAGCCTTCATGGCAAAGCAGTTATCTGTATTTAATTTGTTTTAGTCATTTTGAAAACATTCATGAAAGTTATGAAACATATACTATGTGGATTGAGAAGAAGGAAAAGAATGTTCACTTATGTCCAATCTGTTCAAAGAAACAAAGGGTGTTAGAAGCTGATGTGCAGCCTCTCTGAGGGGTGTCCGTGTTGCATAATGTTTTGTACATAATGTTTTACCGTAAGATGACAGGCAGTTGCTGTACAGGCTCTGAAGTCCCGAACGTAATTAGGATCTTGTAAGGAGCGGCATTATGTAGGGAGATGCTTCTGGCCCATTGTGGATGAGAGAGAAAAGCACAAAACTCAATTATTGTATTATGAACTCACCATCTTCCAAGTTCCACTGTTGTTTGAATACTTCAAGCTGAATTGGAGAAGGTGAATGTTGGCATCCCCTCAAAGATGACTGGAAACGAATTTAGAGAAAAGTAGAAGTTTCAGTCAGGACAGTTATATGGATGTTTCATAAAGTGATGAATAAAACCTGGTCAACGGTCTCAACACAGTGGGGTATCAAGGCAGAGAAGTCTGGTGCTTGGCACCATATGCAAGAAGTTAAGTGGTGCTGGCACTAGACCAACACTAGCAATGCAATAATGGTATACTCCGAGCCATCCCACTGACTGCAGCCCCCGCAAGAGAATGGTCGATGTTGCTTTCTTGGCATTTGTAATCAACCTCTCAGTTATGACCTTGGCCATAATAATAATATAAAGGTAAGCCTAAATAGTTAGAGTTAGCATTCATCAAAGCAGATGGTCCCAGGGTAAAGTTATCCAATCAAATTTTACTACTCCATAAACATTTTGTTCTTTTAATATCCAAGTAAAATAGTGACCTGTTCACCAACTAATCAGGATGGTCAGGGTCCCTCTTTTGGTTTGGAAAAGTTTTCTGAAACATTAAATCTTTTTTTGTTGGGTTAAGACTTCGGATTGTAAGCCAAGTTGGACTTTGCAGCAATTTCAGACATCTGCTTTATGATGTTGCTGAAAGCATTCCGCCACCGCATTAAACCCAGCTTTGGGCTTGTACAGTGATGTAAAGTTTATTGAAACATTTTTACATTTGCTTTCTTTGGCCACAATACTCATTTCGCTGTAACATATGCAATCAAATAGGAACAGTGTAAACACAGTGACATTGATAGGATTCTCATTTGATTCTGCTGAATGCTGTTACTGTTGGCATTTGTGCCAGACTGCTGTTGACAAAGGTCTAGGAATATGAGTGGATTGTCCTAGGCAATGGAAAAGCTCATCGTTTTGTTCTGTTTTTTCATTAATTTTTTATTGGAGTATAGTTGATTTACAATGTTGTGTTAGTTTCAGGTGTACACAGCACAGTGATGCAGTTTCACATATATATTTTTTTTCAGATTCTCTTCCCTTATAGGTTATCACAGAATACTGAGTAGAGTTCCCTGTGCTATAGAGTAGAAGCTTGTTGAGTATCTGTTTTATATAGAGTAGTGTGCATATGTTAATCTCAAACTCCTAATTTGTCCCTTCCCTCCCTTCCCCTTTGGTAACTCTAAGTTTGTTTTCTGTGTCTGTTGTTTTATTACCAGTGTAATGCTCTTATTAAATATCTAAAGTGAGTTACACGTCCTGCCAGGGCTTCCGCTTTGGGACTAGAGGGGCCAGCTTCCGTGCAACAGGAGTTCAGTCTCCCTAGTACTCGCTAGGATTTGGGCTTCAGGAGAACCTGGGGCTACGTCCATGCTGACGGGACCTGGGTTTGCTCAGGATCCGCCCAGGGAGGCACTGCTGGGAGTAAAAGTTCCCTGACCAGGGATCGAACCCACGCCCCCTGCAGTAGAAGCACGGAGTCTTAACCTCTGGACAGCCAGGCAATTAAGAAGAGGCTTCACTTGGCGGGGGTCAGTGACAAGGAGGGTAAGAAAAACCATGCTTTAATGAGGCTGTAGACGAGAGGATTCTGCATGGGCGTGAGCACACCATACTGCACAGAGAAGGTCAACGCCAGAGGGGTTCCTAAAGTTGGCATGAGGTAGCAGAGAAACCCTGAGTCAAAGAAGAAGCTCACTGCAGTGAGTGGAGAATCTACAGCTTAGAAGTGGGAGAAGAAAAAGGTGTCCGAGAGACATACAAGGCCCCTTGTCTCGATTTCGAGTGCTTAGAGCGGCACAAAGAGCAGAAGAGTGGAACACCGTCTGGCCCACTGTAGCTCCCCAAAGCACAGGTCAAGCCGATGCTGGGGAAAGGGCAACAGGTGCAATGTGCATTGAGTTTGAAAGTAACTGGGAAGTTGTGAAATAAGTCTGAGGGATCATTAAGGGATGGAAAAAGAATATTGGATAAAGCAAGTGGGAAAACAGAAACTGGAAAAAAATTAAGTTTGGGGTTAAGATTTGCTTGACAACATATATATCCCACCCACTCCATCCATACAAAGCTTGTTTTAAAAACATTTGGATTTGGTGAGAAGATGGCAGAGCGGAAGGACATGCGCTCATGCCCTCTTGCGAGAGCACCTGAATCACAACTAACTGCTGGACAGTCAGCAACAGGAAGACACTGGCACTCACCCAAAAAGATACCCCACATCCAAAGACAAAGGAGAAGCCACAGTGAGACGGTAGGAGGGGCACAATCACAGTAAAATCAAATCCCATAACTGCTGGGTGGGTGACTCACAGACTGGAGAACACTTATACCACAGAAGTCCACCCCCTGGAGTGAAGGTTCTGAGCCCCATGTCAGGCTTCCCAACCTAGGGGTCTGACAATGGGAGGAGGAATTCCCAGAGAATCAGACTTTGAAGGCTAGCTGTATTTGGTTGCAGGACTGGGGAAAACAGAGACTCCACTCTTGGAAGGCACACACATGGTAGTGTGCGCATCCGGACCCAGGGGGAGGGAGCAGTGACCCCATAGGTGACTGAACCAGACCTACCTGCTGGTGTTGCAGGGGCTCCTGCAGAGGCGGGGAGGAGCTGTGGCTCACTGCAGGGACCCTGGCAGCAGAGGTTCGGGGAAGTGCTCCTCGGCATGAGCCCTCCCAGCCTCCGCCATTAGCCCCACCAAAGAGCCTGTGGCCTCCAGTGCTGGATGGCCTCAGGCCAAACAACAAACAGGGAGTGAACTCAGCCCCACCCATCAGCAGTCAAGCAGATTAAAGTTTTACTGCTCTCTGCCCACCAGAGCAACACCCAGCTCTACCCACCACCAGTCCCTCCCATCAGGAAGCTTGCACAATCCTCTTAGATAGCCTCACCCACCAGAGGGCAGACAACAGAAGCAGGAAGAACTACAGTCCTGCAGCCTGTGGAACAAAAACCACATTCACAGAAAGATAGACAAGATGAAAAGGCAGAGGGCTATGTACCAGAGGAAGGAACAAGATCAAACCCCAGAAAAACAACTAAATGACGTAGAGATAGGCAACCTTCCAGAAAAAGAATGGAGTCAAAGATAGTGAAGATGCAAGAAATGTTTCACAAAGACCTAGAAGAATTAAAGGACAAACAAACAGAGATGAACAATACAATAACTGAAATGAAAACTACACTAGAAGGAACCAATAGCAGAATAACTGAGGCAGAAGAACGGATAAATGACCTGGAAGACAGAATGGTGGAATTCACTGCTGTGGAACAGAATAAAGAAAAAAGAATGAAAACAAAGGAAGACAGCCTAAGAGACCTCTGGGACAACATTATATGCAACAACATTCGCATTATAGGGGTCCCAGAAGGAGAAGAGAGAGAGAAAGGACCCGAGAAAATATTTGAAGAGATTATAGTCAAAAACTTCCCTAACATGGAAAAGGAAATAGCCACCCAAGTCCAGGAAGCGCAGAGAATCCCAGGCAGGATAAACCCAAGGAGAAACACGCCAAGACACATAGTAATCAAATTGGCAAAAACTAAAGACAAAGAAAAATTATTGAAAGCAGCAAGGGAAAAACAACAAATAAATACAAGGGAACTCCCATAAGGTTAACAGCTGATTTCTCAGCAGAAACTCTGCAAGCCAGAAGGGAGTGGCATGATATGTTTAAAGTGATGAAAGGGAAGAACTTAGAACCAAGGTTACTCTACCCAGCAAGGATCTCATTCAGATTCAATGGAGAAATCAAAAGCTTTACAGACAAGCAAAAGCTAAGAGAATTCAGCTCCACCAAACCAGCTCTACAACAAATGCTAAAGGAACTTCTCTAAGTGGGAAACACAAGAGAAAAAAAGGACCCGCAGACACAAAACAATTAAGAAAATGGTCATAGGAACATACATGTCGATAATTACATTCAACATGGATGGATTAAATGTGCCAACCAAAAGACACAGGCTCACTGAATGGATACAAAAACAAGACCCATATTTATATGTGCTGCCTACAAGAGACCCACTTCAGACCTAGGGACACATGCAGACTGACTGAAAGTGAGGGGATGGAAAAAGATATTCCATGCAAATGGCAATCAAAAGAAACCTGGAGTAGCAATACTCATATCAGATAAAATAGACTTTAAAAGAAAGAATGTTACAAGAGACAAGAAAGGATACTACATAATGATCAAGGGATCAACCCAAGAAGATGTAACAATTATAAATACATATGCACCCAACATAGCAGCACCTCAATACGTAAGGTAAATGATAACAGCTATAAAAGAGGAAATCGACAGTAACACAGTAATAGTGGGGGACCCTTAACACCTCACTTACACCAATAGACAGATCATCCAGACAGAAAATTAACAAGGAAACACAAGCTCTAAATGACACAATAGACCAGCTAGATTTAATTGATATTTTTAGAACATTTCACCCAAAAGTGGCAGAATACACTTTATTCTGAAGTACACATGGAACATTCTCCAGGACAGATCACATCTTGGGTCACAAACCAAGCCTTGGTAAATTTCAGAAAATTGAAATCATATCAAGCATCTTTTCCAACCACAACACTATGAGATTAGAAATAAATTACAGGGAAAAAAACATAAAAACCACAGACACATGGAGGCTAAACACTACATTACTAAATAACCAAGAAATCACTGAAGAGATCAAAGAGAACAAGACAAGTCTGTCCACTCTCACCACTCTTATTCAACATAGTTTTGGAAGTTTTAGTCCCAGCAATCAGAGAAGAAAAAGAAATAAAAGGAATCCAAATCAGAAAAGAAGAAGTAAAACTGTCTCTGTTTGCAGGTGACATGATATTATACATAGACAGTCCTAAAGATGCCACCAGAAAACTACTAGAACTAATGAATGAATTTTGTATGGTTGCAGGATACAAAATTAATGCACAGAAATCTCTGCCATTCCTATACACCAAAAACGAAAGATCAGAAAGAGAAATGAAGGAAACAATCCCATTCTCCCCTGCAACAAAAACAATTAAATACATAGGAAGGAACCTACCAAAGGAGGTAAAAGACCTGTACTCAGAAAACTATAGGACACTGATGAAAGAAGTCAAAGATGACACAAACAGATGGAGACATATACCATCTGCTCTTGGATTGGAAGAATCAATATTGTGAAAATGACTATACTTCCCAAAGCAATCTACAGATTCAGTGAAATCCCTGTCAAATTACCAATGGCCTTTTTTTTTTTTTTTTTTTACAGAACTAGGACAAAAAAATCTTAAAATTTGTAATGGAGACACCGAAGACCCCAAATAGGCAAAGCAATTTTGAGGGGAAAAAACGGAGCTCAAACAACCAGGCTCCCTGACTTCAGACTATGCTACAGAGCTATAGTAATCAAGACAGTATGATACTGGCACAAAAACAGAAATATAGATCAATGCAACAGGATAGAAAGCCCAGAGATAAACCCACACACATATGCTCACCTTATCTTTGATAAAGGAGGCAAGGATATACAATGGAGAAAAGACAGCCTCTTCAATAAGTGGTGCTGAGAAAACTGGACAGCTACATGTAAAAGAATGAAATTAGAACACTCCCTAACACCATACACAAAGCAAACTCAAAAAGGATTTAAGACCTAAATATAAGACCAGACACAATAAAACTCTTAGAGGAAAGCACAGGCACAACACTCTTTGACATAAATCACAGCAAGATCTTTTTTGACCCACTTCCTAGAGAAATGGAAATACAAACAAAAATAAACAAATGGGACCTACTGAAACTTTTGCACAGCAAAGGAAACTATAAACAAGACAAAAAGACAACCCTCAGAATGGGAGAAAATATTTGCAGACGAATCAACAGACAAAGGATTAATCTCTAAAACATATATAAACAGCTCCTTCAGCTCAGTGTCAAAAAAACCAAACAACCCAATCAAAAAATGGGCAGAAGACCTACATAGAACTTATTTTCCAAAGACACACACATGCCCAGGAGGCACATGAAAAGCAGCTCAACATCACTAATTATTAAAGACATGCAAATCAAAACTACAATGAGGTATCATCTCACACCAGTTAGAATGGGCATCATCAGAAAAGCTACAAACAACAAATGCTGGAGAGGGTGTGGAGAAAAGGGAACCCTCTTGCACTGTTGGTGGGAATGTAACTTGATACAGCCACTATGGAGAACAGTATGGAGGTTCCTTAAAAAACTAAAAATAGAATTACCATATGGTCCAGCAGTCCCACTACTGGGCATATACCCAGAGAAAACCATAATTCAAAAAGACACATGCACCCCAGTGTTCACTGCAGCACTATTTATAATAGCCACATCCTGGAAGCAACCTAAATGCCCATCGACAGACGAATGGATAAAGAAGTTGTGGTACGTATATACAATATACAATACAATATTACTCAGTCATAAAAAGAAACAAAACTGAGTCATTTGCAGAGACATGGATGGACCTAGAGACTGTCATACAGAGTGAAGCAAGTCAGAAAGAGAAAAACAAATATCGTATATTAACACTTACATGTGGCATCTAGAAAAATGGTACAGGTGAACCGGTTTGCAGGGCAGAAACAGAGACAGAGGTGTGGAGAACCAAGGTATGGACACCGAGGGGGGAAAGCATGGGAGGTGGTTGGGGGGGGGAATGAATCGGGAGATTGGGATTGACATGGATACACTAATACGTATGAAATAGATAACTAATAAGAACCTGCTGTATAAAAAGTAAAATTCAAAAAAATAATAATAATAAAGTGAGTTACAGTCTTCTTGGAGCCCAGAGCTGAGATCCAATTTTGGGTGGATCAAAATCTACTATTTGGTTGTGGCACTGTCTGGAAGCATTGAGTTTGTTACTGCTGTATTCAAGAAAAAGGGAAGGTGAGAAAGTATCAAAAGAGATATGTAATTGGGAGAGTCCCACGTTACTAAGCTATTTGTGGATGTTCACCTGGGTCTAATACAAGTGAGAACTGGTCGGAGAATTAGGGGGAAATTGGGGCTAGGGGGATGGTGCCTTTGTTGCTCTGTTATGTCTCCGAAAACAAGCACACCACACCCAACCCATTCTGTGTGTCTCACATCATTTCCTTGCTTTATGGCGGCTCTGTCAAGTCTTGCAGTCCTCCTGGTTTAAATGTTTACAGATGGAAGTGAAAAGAGGTGAAAGCCAATTCACAGGCTTTTTCATGTATGTGACTATATATATGTTTGCTTATTTTAAGACTCACTGAAGTGCACCTGCAAATACTGTGCACCCAAGATACAAATCGTAGGAGGTGAATTTTCACAGTTAACAAAATATTTTCACGTTCGTCTCAACTGTGAGACTAACATGAACAATGTTGAACTAAAAAGTCGGAGACGGTATTTAGTAGGATTCAGAAACAGCTGTCACGGGGCCGTGAACATCTTGAAATGCTATGCAGGTGTTTGTGGGTTAGTAGGGATATGTGTTTGTGAGTTTCTTTCTACAGAAATGTTTTATTAGAGTCTCAAAGAGGTAAGACCGAAGAAAGATGAAGGGACTGCTTCTTGGGCATATAGTTAAGGTGTAAGTTGCCTCAAGATCAAAAGAACTAACCCTTTGACTTGCAAATCCCCTGAAAGGGAAGGAGGGAAGGCACGTTGAGCGCCCCTCAGGAAGTGGAGGGGCCCAGCCCTCTAGCAAGAATAGGTGAAGGAAATTCACCAGAGTCAGGAAACGCCATGACAGCCCAGGCACCAGGGGGCTGGGAAAAGGTTCGATTAGCATGGAGATGGATGGGCGGAGCGGGGAGTCGGGCCCAGGACCAAAGAAACGTTTTCAGCATCAGCCAGCTGAAAAGCAAGACGGCTTCCTCTTTCGTACATGTTCTTCCAAAGCCTCCTAAATCCACAGCCTGCCCCTCAAACCACGTCCTGCAGAATGCAGCCAGGGGAGCAGCCCTGCTCGTCTCTGGAACGAGCCATGCTAGGGATGCAGCTGGTCACAGTTCCTGTTGATGCTTGTCTCAGAGCCACCCTGGGCCCTGAGCTGCCCTCAGGTGCTGCCACGCCAGGGTTCTCTTAGGGACACATGTCCTGAAGTACGACCAGGAGAGTACTGGGTCACAAACAACCCCAACGAGCATTTGCTTCGGTCCCGTGTCAGAAGTTGCCCTGCTGCTGGCCAGTCTCTGCTGGTCTCACTCCCAAATCGGCTGGGCAGTCGATGAGACGAGCAGGTTATCGGGCACTTTCTCCCTATGGCAGTCCCTGTGGCAGTGGCACGAGGGGGCAACAAACCCTCAAGGCCGTGTAGTGCCTCCTCTGGCCACTGGCGCGTTATCATTTCAGCCTCATTCTAGTGGCCAGAGCAGGTCACGTGGCCAAATCCAAAGCTGTGAGGTAAGAGAATCTACCCCATGTCTTTAGAAGGAGCAACTGCAAAGTCACCTAGACATGGATCCAGGGCAGGGTGAAGGAGAGGCAAAAAAACGCAACCTACGGCATCTGCGTTAGTGAAGTCAGTTTCTCATACGTGACCCGGGTCTCTCACCTTCTGAGTCTCAAAATTGATGAGATCAAAAACTGAACGATCGGGCTTCCCTGGTGGCGCAGTGGTTGAGAGTCCGCCTGCTGATGCAGGGGACACGGGTTCGTGCCCTGGTCCGGGAAGATCCCACATGCCGCGGAGCGGCTGGGCCCGTGAGCCATGGCCGCTGAGCCTGCGCGTCCGGAGCCTGTGCTCCGCAACGGGAGAGGCCACAACGGTGAGAGGCCCACGTACCGCAAAAAAAAAAAAAACAAAAAAACTGAACGATCATCATGAGAACTGGGGAAGGGATCCGTGGTTACTTGCTTGCTTTTCATCCCACAGCACCTAGTCACACATCGTGCACCTAGACGGTGCTTAAGATCCTGGACAGAACAGTCCTTGCTGCTCCTAGCCGCACGGAACAGGATCTGCAATATAATCATCTTAGTTGGTCTTTCCACTGAGAGCACACAGCAGGAATATATAATAATAAATACAGGTTGCCATCCTAGTTATAGGCAGGACACTGAGCACTCGAGTTGATTGCTGGTCTCCCTACGAAGTGACAAAGCTCTCCACTTGCGGTTCAAAGAACCGAAAATCCTGAGACCTTAATGTGATGCAGATCTACCCCGTGCACGCACCAAACAACCCATCACGTCTGCTTGGCTTTGCAGGTCTGTGTAACTCGGCCGATAGCTGGATGATCGTGCCCAACATCAAGCAGAACCACTACACCGTCCACGGTCTGCAGAGCGGCACCAAGTACATCTTCATTGTCAAGGCCATCAACCAGGCGGGCAGCCGCAGCAGTGAGCCTGGGAAGTTGAAGACAAACAGTAGGTGCCGCCAGCTCAGCAGAGCTGTCGTCTCTCATCTGCTCTCCTTTCAGCTGCCTCTAGCGCCGCTTCTTTTCCTTTTCTCTGTCGCAGGTATCGCTGACAGCCTCAGAAAGCAAGCAAAGAGCCAGTGCGCAATCTTGGGTTTTGCATCAGATTCCTCTCGGTTCCAAGCCTGACACAGAGTCGGGGCGCTGTAACTGGCAGACAGCATTCTTTTCCATAGCAGAATAGCAAATTACTAACTCTTTTCTTCAGGAATTCTCTTACTCCAGATGGCTGTCGGGTTGCCAGCCAGTCAACAGGAACTACTTTTTAAGAGAAACCCTCATGTAACCCAAATCCTTGATTTCAGTAGTCAAGTAACTTTATTCCAGGTATACGTGTTTAAGATACCTAACTCTTAAACATAAGCTAATTTCTCCTCTCCATGTTTCTGCTGGTAAAGAAGTAACCGTCCTCAGAGAGTAACTAAGAAAAAAAATGAATATATACGTACACTGAGGTTAATTCTATAGAGTAGATCTAAGAGACATCTTGTTTGTGCTTCACCGGTTTGACCAAAGATAATGTATTCATTTCATATAGACAGGTAATGTCATCTTCTACGTCTACACATGCAGTCATTGACCAGATGTTATTAACTTATGTACAAGAGGTTGGTAAACTTTTTCTGTAATGTGCCAAATAGTAACTATTTGGGGCTGTGCAGGTCAGATGGTCTTGGTCACAGGTATTCAACTCTGTCGTGCAAAAAGCACGGCATGGCCATGCTTCATCAAAACTTTATTGACAGACACAGGCAGTGGGCTGAATCTGGCCTGCGGGCTGTAGTTTGTCAAACTCTTAGGTGTACAAGTCCTACAGTGCATTGAATTCTTTAGCCAAGTCAATGATTAATTTGTTCCCTGTGCTAATTTGCCCTCATCAAAGCAAAAGCCTTGAACCTAGACAGAGTAGGTCATAGTTTCCTTGAGAAACACATCCGAGGCCAAGTGGAATTTGTTCCGAGAAGGCAGGGGGTTGGGCCTGACATCAGATGGCATGACCCTGCTCCATGCCTGTGTCAGTGAGGCTGGGAGCTGAAGCAAACACGATGTAGTTCACCATTATAAGTACAGTCTTTTCAATGGCTCTAACGTTCTGATCTTCCTCACTGGAAGAAGAGCAAGCAGAACACAGCCTTCACGGTCAATGATGGGTGCGTGCCTTTATGGAATGCCTTCCTAATCCCCCCATTAGGGTCCAATTTTTTTTTCTTTTTTTTTTTTTTGGCGGTACGCGGGCCTCTCACTGCTGTGGCCTCTCCTGTTGTGGAGCACAGGCTCCGGACACGCAGGCTCAGCGGCCATGGCTCACGGGCCCAGCCGCTCCGCGGCATGTGGGATCTTCCCGGACCGGGGCACAAACCTGTGTCCCCTGCATGGGCAGGCGGACTCTCAACCACTGTGCCACCAGGGAAGCCCGGGTCCAATTATTTTTATGCACGTTCTATCTTCCACCTTTTTTTTTTCTTTTTTTCCAATTTTATTGAAGTATACTTGATTTACAATGTTGTGTTAATTTCTGCTGTACAGCAAAGTGATTCAGTTATATATACATTCTTTTTCATGTCCTTTTCCATTATGGTTTATCACACCTTTTAAGCCAAACTATCTTCAGACTCCTCTTGTCTTAGTTCATACTTTATCCCTAATAGTTGCTGGTGTGATCATTCCTGAGGACAAATTTTTTTTTTTGTAAACAAACCAAGCCAAAATTTAAACTACACATGGAATCCAGCCGGTCTTACAGCCTTTGAGAATACCCACTGCCTGCTGAGCACTTGAGGATTTTCTCAGCTCCCCTTTAAGCTTTTCTTTGATATGAACAGAAATCTAAAATGGGTCAGCCAACTACAGCCCGTGGGCCAGATTCAGCTGCCTGTTTTTGTAAATAAACTTTTAGTGGCACAGAGCCACGCCCGTCTGTCTACCTATGTCTCTGGCTGTCTCCACGCGAGGACTGCAGTGTTAAATGGCCCCAGAAGGAACCACATGGCCAACCTAGCTGAAAATATTTCCTATCTGGCCTCTTGCAGAAAAAGTATGCTGGTCCCCGATCTAAAAGAAAGGATTTTAGAAGTGCTGATGTCATGTCTGTATCCAAGCAGCGACTAGAAATCCTTTGGCCTACCTGCATGCGATGTCACACACACTGCTCCAGGCTCGCTGCCTCAGTTTCTCAGCCATCGTGTATTGCCACAGGCAGATTTACCAGACTTTTTCCTGTGATTGTCTGAGACCCGTGCACTGCACGGAAGCAGCCTCCCAGCTGCACCAGTGGCTGTGGAGTTTGAACACCATGGTGTTTGCATCACGTTGTAACTCATTTCCTGCCTTTAAGTGCCTTGTACCAACGTTGTTTTGAATGACAGGGTGGCCTCCACACCAATGGTGAATTCTCGGAGAAGTAACAGTTAACAGCAAGATGTTCAGGTGCGATTCTCCCAAGATTTTGTAACGGTTCAATTTTCAAAACACAAATGTGAAAGAGAGAGGACCTTCTTATATATACAAATGAACTCACAAGGCAAAACCCAGGTGTCACCATCGCATTGTTTGCCTGATCTTGTGGGCTGAAAAATAGACAACTTTATAGTCATTGTAAGCTCATGAGAGGAATACTTTAATTTGGAACAATCTCAAAGTAATATAAGCCTGTAGAATATTCTGTACATGAAAACCTGCAGTCTTGATTTGTTTGGTTTCTGGTCTGAAGTCTACTGAGCATGAACCCATTTGAAGCTGACTGAACATGGGAATGGTTGAAAATGAAGCCTTCATCTTCTCCTCCCTTCCCGGATGCTGTTCAGCCAGTATGTACCTGTGCTGCTGGTGTATGGCTGGGATTCCCCCAGGATAGCTTACACCACATGTTCTGGTTGATCCTTGCCCGTGCTGTTGTCGAATTGTGAGCGTAGCACCCCTGCATCCACATCTTAGAACTGAGTGCCAGCTCATGATGGCAGGGACATGCTTGTTACTCTTTTCCTGTACTTTTTAAAGCTGATTCTGAAAATACGTTCTTGCTCATGTTAAAATCAACAGTTCTTTTCATCTTCCGCTTTCTGTTTTGTACCCGTTTCCAGGCCAACCATTTAAACTGGACCCCAAATCTGCACATCGCAAGCTAAAGGTGTCCCACGATAACTTGACAGTAGAACGTGACGAGTCATCATCCAAAAAGAGCCACACGCCTGAACGCTTCACCAGCCAAGGCAGCTACGGCGTAGCTGGAAACGTGTTCATTGACAGTGGCCGGCATTACTGGGAAGTGGTCATAAGCGGAAGCACATGGTAGGCAATTTTATCTAAATATATTCTTTCACATTCTCCTCCATCCCAGATTATTACAAGGTATTGAACATAGCTCCCTGCGCCACACAGCAGGACCTTGTCCCCCATCTCTTGGACACATAGTAGTTTGTGTCTGCTAATCCCAAACTCTTAATTTATCCCTCCCCCCTTTCCCCTTGGGTAACCGAAAGTTTGTTCTCTATGTCTGTGAGTCTGTTTCTGTTTTGTAGATAAGTTCATTTGTGTCATATTTTAGATTCCACATATAAGTGATATCATATGATATTTGTCTTTGTTTGACTTGCTTCACTTAGTATGACTATCTCTAGGTCCATCCATGTTGCTGCAAATGGCATTATTTCATTCTTTTTTATGGCTGAGTAGTATTCCATTCTGTGTGTGTGTGTGTGTGTATGGATATACACACACACACCACATCTTCTTTGTCCATTCATCTGTTGATGGATGTTGTCCTACAGTTATAAAAAGGCACATCTTATTCTGGACTTTGTCAGAGCATCAACACATACCAGGGTCCATCTTGAATAATAATATGCAGAAAATCTTGATCAGTCAGCTGTTGCTACAGTAATGCTGCATAACAAACACCCCAAAATTCAGTGGCTTCAACCAACAATAATTTACTCTTGCTCACCGACACCCACATCTGTGGGTTAGCTGCTCAAGGCTAATCTTAACTGGGCCTTGCTTTAAGCTGGAGGTTGGATCTAGGTCTGTTCTATGGGTTTCTTCATCCTCTTTGGACATGTGGGCTACCCAGGCCATGTCCTTCTCAAGGAGCCCAAGAGCGCAAGCCCAACTATGCAAGCACATTTCAAAGCACTGCTTGCATCATGTCTGCTACCTTCTTACTGGCCAAAGCCAGTCACATGGCCAAGCCCAAGGCTACTGGTGCAGGGAAGTATATTTTCTTCCCATGGAGTTGAGAGGAGGGAGTGGAAATATACCAAGCAATCATCTAATCTACCATTCGGCCAATAAAAAAAATTACTCATTTTAACTCCATCCATTTTTTATTTACAGCAAGAATTGAGCCCTGGTCCCAGGGAGAGCTAGCTACTATGCTAACACTGCTCTTTCATGCCTTAAAGCATGGGTCGGCAGACTACAGCCCACTGTCTGTTTTTGTAAATAAACTATTTATGGGAACACAGCCAGGCTCATTCCTTTCCACAGTGTCTGTGGCTGCCTTTGAGCCACACAGCAGAGTTGAGGAGGTAAAACAGAATCCTGTGGTCCATGAAGCCAACATTATTAGCTCTCTGGCCCTTTACAGAATAAGTTCTCCAATTCCTACTCTAAATTCCTGCTCTTCATCACTTAAACTAATTCCTGTTGCCTTGTACATTTTGTGATTCTAGACTGGGCCCATCAATACAAATAGCTGAGAGCTATTTGGGGGCTGGGGGTGAAGCAGTGATCCTTGGCCAGGACTCATTTCAGAGGGTCCATTAGATCCAGCCCAGTGTTTTGAGCCCATTGAGTTCTCTGAGCCTAAGGGGTGGAGGTCAGGGCAGTCTACGTGGGAATTAGTTAACCCTACCAAGTTCACCTTACAAAGCTGACCTTGCCTATTCCATAGCCATAAACTGCACCTCTCACCCTGGCCATCTGTCTCACAAATGCCCACTTAACGAGCTCCCTTTCTGAGCAATTACGATTTTTATTTAGCCAGCCCTTATCTAGCACAGCTATGTGTCAGGCAGTGGTCTAAGCATTTTACGAATGGTAACTCATTTATTCATCCTGACAGCCCCACAAAGGTAGGTGCTAATATCCCATTTTACAGATGACATGACCAAGGCCCAAGGGCACAAAGCTCATAGTGACAGAGTTGGGGAGTCTGTAATCAGGGTACAAGCTGTTAACCAAGGGTCTACAAACGTTGTCTGTAAAGGGCCAGAGAGCCAGTATTTCTAGGTTTGCAGGCCAGATGATTTTGTCTCAACTGCTCACCTCTACTGTGGTGGTGGGAAAGCAGCCATAGACCACACATCCATGCATGGGTGTGGCTGGGTGCCAATACAACTTCATTTATGAAAACAAGCAGAGGGCCAGATTTGGCCCATGGCTTGTAGTTTGCTAACCCCCGCTCTTAACCACCATGCTGTATTTTTGAAACATTATAATTATGCTTTAGGCAGGAGGCATAATCCTCCCAGACTTCAGACAATACTACTACAAAGCTACTACTTTAATTACTACTACAGTAATCAAAACAGCATGGTACTGGCACAAAAACAGACATATGGATCAATGGAACAGAACAGAGAACCCCAAAATTAACCCACACACCTACGGTCAATTAATCTTCGACAAATGAGGCAAGAATATACGATGGGAAAAAGGCAGTCTCTTCAGCAAGTGGTGTTGGGAAAGTTGGACAGCCACATGTAAATCGATGAAGTTTGAACACACCCTCTCACCATACACAAAAATAAACTCAAAATGGCTTAAGGACTTAAACATAAGGCATGACACCCTAAAACCCCTAGAAGATTACATAGGCAAAACGTTCTCCGACACAAATCGTACCAATGGTTTCTTAGGTCAGTCTACCAAAGCAATAGGAATCCAAAGCAATAGAAATAAAGGCAAAAATAAACAAATGGCACCTAATCAAACTTACAAGCTTTTGCACAGCAAAGGAAACCATAAACAAAACAAAAAGATAACCTACGGACGGGGAGAAAATATTCACAAATGATGGGACCTACAAGGGCTTAATTTCCAAAATATACAAACAGCTCATACAACTCAACAAGAACAAAAACAAACAACCCAATCAAAAAATGGGCAAAAGACCTAAATAGACTTTTTCCGAAGAAGACATGCAGATGGCCAAGAGGCACATGTAAAGATGATCAGCATCACTAATTATTAGAGAAACGCAAATCAAAACTACAATGAGGTACCACCTCACACCGGTCAGACTGGCCATCATCAAAAAGTCTACAAATCCTGGAGAGGGTGTGGAGAAAAGGCAACCCTCCTACACCATTGGTGGGAATGTAAACTGGTGCAGCCACTATGGAGAACAGTATGGAAGTTCCTCCAAAAACTAAAAATAGAGCTACCATATATATGATCCTGCAATCCCACTCCTGGGCATATACCCAGACAAAACTAATTCGAAAAGATACATGCACCCCTGTGTTCACAACAGCACTATTTACAATAGCCAAGACATGGAAGCAGCCTAAATGTACATGGACAGAGGAATGGATAAAGAAGATGTGGTATATCTATACAATGGAATATTACTCAGCCATAAAAAAGAATGAAATAATGCCATTTGCAGCAACATGGATGGACCTTGAGATGATCACACTAAGTGAAGTAGGTCAGACAAAGAAATAAGCATATGATATCACTTATATGTGGAATCTAAAATATGACACAAATGAAATTCTCTAAGAAGCAGAAACAGACTCATGTAGAGGACAGACTTGTGGTTGCCAAGTAGGGGCGGGGGCAAGGGCGGGGTAGGGATGGAGTGGGAGTTTGGGACTAGCAGATGCAAACTAGTACATATAGAATGGATAAACAGCAAGGTCCTACTGTAGAGCACAGGGAACTGTATTCACTATCCTGTAATAATTACTCAGTCATAAAAAAGAACGAAATAATGCCATTTGCAGCAACATGGATGGACCTAGAGATGATCATACTAAGTGAAGTAAGTCAGACAAAGACAGATATCATATGATATCACTTATATGTGGAATCTAAAAAAAATGATACAAATGAACTTACAAAACAGAAATAGAGTCACAGAGGTAGAAAACAAACTTATGGTTATGGGGTGGGGGGAGGAAAAGATTGGGATTGACAGATACACACTACTATATAAAACAGATAACTAGTAAGGACCTGCTGTATAGCACAGGGAACTCTACTCAATACTCTGTAATGACCTATATGGGAAAAGAATCTAAAAAGGAGTGGATAAATGTACATGTATAACTGATTCACTTTGCTGTACACCTGAAACTAACACAACACTGTAAATCAACTATGCTCCAAGAAAAATTTTAAAAATATGTATCCTGTAATAAACCATAAAGGAAATGAAAAAAAATACGCTTTAGGGCTAACTGTGGTGTACTTAATGAGTGATAGTTTAATCTGTGCCTAAAAAAAAAAAACTGCCTAACTTGAAGATGATGAGTATTATAACAATGTTACTTTTGAGACCAGGATGCTAAAACACTTCTTATTTATTAAAAAAAAAAAAAAAAAAAAAACTTTCAATTCAAATCTTTGCAGACCATGCAGTGTGTCTAAGTGCTTTACAGTGTTGGTACAAGTCGTGCAAAATCCAAGAAGTCGAATCATAAACTTGGGTGTCTTATTTCTCCCAGTAACGGTCCCTATATTAGCCAAGCAAGTAGCCAAACATTCCTGTTCCAACATCCCACTGGAGGGTGGAGGACAAATCCTTCCCCCACTCTGGGCCAGACTGGCATTTATAATTTGTAGCTGCACTGGGGCAAGATAAAAGCCCAAAGGAAAATACAGTGAATTTTGGCAGGTGCAAAAGAGCAAACATTTCCAGTTAATTAACAGGCTCTGTTAATCTGGGAAGGAATCCAGTGTCTAAATAATTACAATCCCATTAATAATTACTTATGATAAATGATACCTGATCATTATGATCTCATTCCCATTGATGAATGGTGTGGGGAATTCCACCAGACCACTTCAGTTATACAAACATAGATCAGCACTACCTTGAAAACCCCAGATGTCAAAACCAACTCACGAGAAGGCGAAAAGGTTCTCAAATTAATCGCCACACTTTCGGATCTTTACAAACCTTGTGTCCATTGTAGAAAATTCTCAGGTAGAAAGTAGTTGAACATTTCCTGGGAGGAAAGGGTGACGCTTACAATCAAATGCCTGTAATACCTTGATTTGCAACAGCTAATGACACAGATATCTTCTCATGACATATAGTCCTGACTTGAAATTAACATGTACGTTATGATCCATGCCCTGGGGCATGTTAACACTGCTGAGAAACATCATTTTTATACTTTCTGAATTCTCCGAGTCTCACTGCGCACCTTAATGGAACACTGCCTTCTGCCTGCACCTTTCAAGCTCGGTAGAAAGATGTACATAGTTTTACAGATTAACGATAATATAATGGGGTTTTCCTTTGCTTAATGGGCTCTACACGGAGTTATTTTCTTATTCTAAGGCTGTTAATGTGCTCTTGGTGTTTTAGGAAATGGTGCTAACGTGGGTTCACGCAAAGATTACTGGGCCCCGAGTTAAGCGAGTCTGGACTTCGCCCCTCATTTTAACCTCTTGGTTTTCCCACTTGCTGCATGAAGTCAGTCATACCTGTCACAGCTGCTTCGTAGGGGGTTCAGTGAAGGTTCATATGGAAAAGAAACGTCAAAGTTCTTTAACAAAAAATGAGAACAGTGTGTAGCAACAAGAAGGAAACAGTACAGACACGCAGCTATTTTGTGATGCAAAGGCAAGTTCCAAATTATCTGACAAGGGAAATGGCATCTGGCAGGACAGAGAGAACGTCTGGAGGGAGGATACTTAAAACTGCAAAACGAAAACCTTTCCCAAGTGTCTGTTAGGGTTCTGAGAAAAACAGAAGTCATTCTAGGTACACCAAGGAGGAAGACAGCCAGAGGCTTCCAGGGGCCCTGGAGGGGCTGGGAGCGCAGGTCAGGGAGCCCACTGCTCCAGTCCATGAAGCTGGAAAGCTCCCCACAGCCCAGAGACAACTTATACCCAGGAGTTTGCCTGGAAGCTTCCACAGACCTCACCTCTGCTGTCTACTGTCTGGAAAACAGGGTTTCCCCTCCTGTTAGAACTTCTGGATCTTGTGCAAGGGTGTCAGTGGCTGAATCTGACACAGACTCTTATTGGAAGGAGGACTCTGGGAAATGCAGCCCCAGGATTGTCCCTGAGGTGCAGAGCAGGATTGACAAGAGGGGAGAGGAGAGGCCGGTTTGACGGCGCACAGGCTGGTACCCTGGGCTGAACAGACGACCAAGTCCATCCTCTTAATTCAGTCATGGTGTGTTATCTTATTTTCTTTTTTAAACACACCACTCTTTAAGTGACTGTATTTTAAATCCAGCACATGATTTTCGAAAGAATGTCTTTTTTTTTTATCAAAGACCGATAAAGTTTTTCTCTCTGCAGTGGGTACGGTACCATATGTCAATATCCAGCTAGACTAGTTTCTACTGTAAGAATGGAACTCTGAATCACTCACTATTTATTAAGAATGATGGGGTTTGCTTATCTCAATAACTATGAAATACTACAAATATTATGGAGGCAAACTTCAGCAGGGTGAAAACAGATTAAGCAGCTTAGAACACTGTAGAAAGAATTCTTTTTTTTTTTTTTTGAGCAGTGAGAGGACATTTAGAATTAAGTAGAATATCCATCTTCTCAGAGACAGATTTTTTTTAAATAGAGTAGGAAATAAAACCAAAGGGGCTCTTCTGGTGAGGAAAGGCATTAGAGAGTGTTATTTAAGTTTGTGGCCTTTTGAATCATTCTGCGTTCAAATTCTGATTCTGGTAGTTATTAGTCGTGTGTCACTGGGCAAAACTAATAACAATTAGTGGATATTATATGCCAGGCCTTGTGCCTGGGGTTGTACACGTATTCTTTCCTTAACTCCTCAAAATAGCCCTGAGACACAATGACAGTCATTGTCCCTGTGTTACAGATGAGAAAACTGAGGCTGGGAGATGACGAAGAACTTATCCCCCTAAATGAAAACCATTCTCCATGCTTGCTTGCCTTTTGAAATCATGGAAAATGACAGAGAAGTTGTCAGTTGAAAAATTCAAAGAAGGTCAAAAGGACAAGTCTAGAGTTGTGCTGTCCAATTTGGTAGCTCTTTAAATAGTTTACTTTCATTAAAATTGAATAAATTTCAAATTCACTTCCTCACTCACACCAGCCACAGTTCAAGTGCCCAATAGCCACCTGCGGCTCGTGGCTACCATACTGAACGGAGCAGAACACGTCCTTCATGGCAGAAAGTTCTACGGGACGGCACTGGTCTAGAGAATTTGTCGTGTGGGTCTTCGTGAACGTAAAAAAAAAAAAAAAAAAAAAAAAAAAAAGCAGAGTTCCAATTCTCTTGTAACTTCTGAACTGAAAACGGGAATGTGGGGCGATACAGTGGCCCCTTTCTGCCCACCCTATGTCCGGAAGGGAAAAAGATGAGGGACGTGGGTCCAGGGTCCATGCCAGCTTTCACTGAGGAAGGAACAGGGACGACAGAGGATCACGTGTTCCTGACCCCTGAGGACCACAGCAAGGATTTCACGCGTGTGTGCAACGTGGCTCATGGTTTTTGTCGTTGCTGTTTTGTGTCTGCAGGTATGCCATTGGCCTCGCGTACAAATCAGCCCCAAAGCATGAGTGGATTGGCAAGAACTCTGCTTCGTGGGCGCTGTGCCGCTGCCACAACACCTGGGTGGTGAGACACAACAGCAAGGAGATCCCCATCGAGCCAGCCCCCCACCTCCGGCGCGTCGGCATCCTGCTGGACTACGATAACGGCTCCATCGCGTTCTACGATGCCTTGAACTCCATCCACCTCTACACTTTTGACATCACATTCTCGCAGCCTGTGTGCCCCACCTTCACCGTGTGGAACAAATGTCTGACCATCATAACCGGCCTTCCCATCCCAGACCATCTAGACTGCACAGAGCAGCTACCATGAGCACATGGCCGCGCGGAGCTGTTTTCCGGGGAATAGAAAGGGTGGTGGCAACCGTTTCGGGGACACAGAAAACACAGGCTTCCAGAATGTGATTAAATCTCACCAAAAAGTATCCAGAAATCAGCTAAGATAGGACTCCAAATGGGCGATTCCTCCCTTTCACTGTGTTTTGTATCAAGTACAGGCTTTAATAATTTCTTCACCTTTTTTTTGTATTTACAGGAAAATTTATAGATTATTTATAAAAGGAACATAACCAGGATTACAACTCTTAGGAATTCTCTGGCTTTGCACATTAGGAGGCCCGTAAGTGTACCAGCTCTTGACCACCTGTATTTCAGCACAGTCTCTGGGCTCGAGAAAAACGTTTGGTGTGCTTATCTACCTTCTCACATCCTATGTCCTACGGATCCCGTGGGAAGTCCTGTCACCCCAACACTGCGTAACAGTATGCAACTATTGTCAAAATAAAAAATAGTTTTGAATCTAGTAGGGAAGTAAACAGGCTTTCTTACTCTGGTTTATCTTGAAGTGTTCTAACTCTGATGTCAGCAAAATTTATTGGGTCAAGTAGGATGGAGAGAGCAAGAGAGAGAATGGAAAGACTTGACTTGGGAGCTTGGAACCTGCCATAGTGAAATCTGTAATTACCCTCCGATGGCTCGTGGGATGATGCTGGAAAGAAAGGTTCTGAAACCTTCGGCCACATATTGCCCTGTTTTTCCCAGGATTAAGGATGCTGGGAGAACATGAAGAATGAGATTGCAGTTGAAAAAAGTCGCCTTGAATCCTACTGATTATTCAAAACTTCAGGCTGATTTGCGTTTCCTCGGAGGTGGGATTCTGTGACGTGATAGGAATCTATTTCCTTTTAACAGTTTCTTTAGGCCTGTGAAATTTCTTCACTATGTTTAATAGCTGTCCTGTGTCCCCTCCTCCCCCGAATAATTTTTGTGTCTGGGGCTGAGGAAATAAACCTTTTCCGTCACACATGGCAACACCAGTTTGGATCGATTTTGGTCTCCAGGACGTCAACACGTGGTCCCAACTGCCACTACCACATCCAACTGTAAGTCACCCGCAAAACACTTAATATATATGAGTTGGTAATGACAAGGGACGTTGCATAAAGTACTGTTCTCCAGTATACGTGCCTCAAAAGTTATTATAAACAGACTTTTATGAAACACATCTTGAAAGATGTAGAAGTCCCTTTATATTCTAGTGTAGTTTACCATAGAGTTGTAAGAAAAAGCAAAAAAAAGCAAACTCACTATTCCCACTCCGGAACCTGCTCGTAGAACCTGCTAACGCCATGTCAGATGGGCTGCTTGGCATGCTGACCTGACACGTTGGAGCGGTCCGTGAATTAAGACTTTCCTAAGCCGTCCTTGGACTTGGGCCAGGAAACTGGCATTGGTTCTACCTTGACGAAGGGCGTGGCATCTGTCAACCATTTCATTTGCTAAAATATTTATCTGGGCTACGGGGTTGGCCGTTTCGACTGAACAGACTGGGGGATTTAGACATTGTATTTACTGATTTTGTTTTTGAGCAAATCAACCAACTGTTTCTTGGAAATTCGTCCATAGACCCACTGTTGCAGCATCGTGTTATGTGATGACGAGTCTGGACTTCATGGGTGGCTTTCCCGGTGCTCCTGCCTCCTCACTGGCAGATGCGCTCCTTTTTCTTAACAGATAGATTCTATATATTTACTATATTATTTATACCCAGATGAATATTTTGATAGCGACTTAGGACAATTTCACATCTAAAAGATGGACGCCTCAATGGAAAAAAAAAAACATTAATCATTCTCTGGAAACTTAATGGGATTTTCTTTCTTCTTACAATATAAAAACAATGTGCATTGGCCTTCCCTGAATAAACCAAAAGGGTTGGCTTAGTAATTTTTACATACTTTTTTGGTAGCTGAATAATGGATATTTTCATGCACTTTGTACACTAACAGGTTTTAAATAAAAGGGTCTACAACTCAGCTTCTGAGGTTCTTAAAATCATGGTCTCCAGGTACAAGAAATGCTCCAGTTTGCCTTATGATGTTAATCTAAAGCATTTACGAGGACAATATTTCCATGAATTATAATGCTTTTCAATATGAAGAAGTTACTACTCCAACTTTCACTGAAAGCCATTTAGGTTATGTTTTGGCTATTTTTATAAGGACAAGAGGAATTATGTATCATTTTGTTGTGGAAGTGTCACTCTTTGCTAACTTAAAAACATTGTGGATAATAGCAATTACTGTTTCCATGTTGTCATATTTACAGGAAAATATGTATATGATGAAAGGCCACAGTGTTTACTTTCATTACTGTAATGATGTAGAAAGATTCCCATGTGGATTTTCTCTGAAAGCCAGAAAAATATATGCTATAAACATTTGCTGCAGTACAATTCTTTAAACGGATTGGGGGCACGGCATTTTGTTTTTGAGGTTCTTACTTCACAGGAGGCACCGCAATATAGGGGAGAAAGAGCTGGCAATGCCAATTACATGAATACACAAAAGTGATGCAGCGGCAACCAAGGCTACCAGGTCCAACGTCATGGGTGTGTGAACAGTGCTAGAACCATCTTGAAGTGCTTAATGTTTGGACAAGGGGGCCTGCGTTTTCATTTTGCTCTGGGCCTTGCAAATTATGTGGCCAGTCCTCATAACAGAACTCAGAAACGTGGTACCTCTCTCTTTCTGGTGGATACAAATGAAGAACCCTGGATCCCATGTCACAAGTGGCTGGCCATATAATTCAAGTAGGAATCTAGATGGATGAAGATGAGAGTGGGCTTGGGTGAAGATTTTCTTTCCAGCTTTAAAAGAAAATGACTTCAAAAACTGCACATATTGATGACAGTTTCTGCTGGGGAAGAGGAAAAGGCCTGAGGACGAAGAGGTATTTTATCATGGTACTGAGATCTAGAGACTTCCTGAGGAACCGAACCAGCGCCCCCCAGTGGACGCGGCATTCCATTGCGGCTCCAGGCACATATGCAGGGCCTGCAGAGAGACCCACATGTCTGGGAGCATACATGTGCTTTCGGTGTTGGGAACCTGATGGTCTGGTTTAAAAAGCATACAGAGACGGTAATGGGGGCGGGAGAATGTTTCTAAAATAGCGCTTCTGAACCAAGGGGCGATATGGTAATGCCTGGAGTCGTCTTTGGTTGGCCCAGCTTGGGGGAAGATGAGAAGCTCTTATTTTGGTTTGGTTTGGTTTTTTAAATCAGAACCCTCACAAAATTTTGTTTTTTTCCTGTAATTGATTCAATGCCTGGTATATCAGAAAGAAAAGAAAGGGGGCACCAAAACCTTCACTGCAGTGGCTCCTTCCCTTTAAAAAAAATATTTACAAAATTGCTTGAAAAATCTGAAAAGCAATCCCAAGGGTGTGTAGATAGAAATCCACTGACAAGTGTCACAAAGATTTGGATGTGATTTGCTTAGTTTGGAAACGAAAGGTCTCTGTATGCTGCTCCTTGCACCCAAACAGACTCAATCCCTGGTACTTGAGTCACGCTGCCAGGCCCTCAGCCCAGACTCTCCATTGCTGTTGCTTTCTGGTTGAAAATAAAATCATTTTTGTGGTTCCCACACCCTCTGTCTCTGCCTGTCTCTGTTGCCTTTTTTGCCAGTGTGTGTGTGCACATTCACGATTTCCACAAATACTGATTCAACTTCTGCTCATTTTTATACTACTTCGCAACATAACCATTTTCTTTTATGCTTGAAACTTTCCTGCCTCCACCATCCGGCCTCTCTCTAATCAAAATACAGTTACTTTACAAGACACAAAATAGTCCCCGGAGAATGTAAAGACGCAGTAAGAGAAAACCTGTACAGGAGCGCAGATTGGAAGGAGAATGGCTTGGTTTCCAGGCTTCCGGATGGGGTGGAGGAGAGGAAGAAGCACGATTTGAGCAGATGGGTGGGGGGTCTTTACAGCATGGTCTGGAACCATCCCAGCGCTTGGTCCATACATCTATCGCCAGCCCCCTCCCCTGGCTAATAGGACTTGACTTTCATTAGACGTGCAAGACTTTTTGACCTAAGTCAGCGCTCTGCAGACTGCGATCATGGGTCTGTGGCATGAGTGGCACCTGCACGCTTGTTACACGTGCCAGCGCTCTGGCATGTGTAACCCCAGACCTACTGGGCAGAATCTGCGGGGCTGGGACCCAGCGATCACAGTTCTAGCCAGCCCTCCGGGGGATTCTGATACTAGCGGACGTGTGTGAAGTGCCGCTCTAGAGGGCATTCTCCAAGCTCATATCCCATATAAACGTGCACTTATAGCCTGAAGTGTCTTTTCAAGGTCATGTGCTTTAGAGGCAGCATGATATAATGCAGTGACTCTTGACCTGGCTGAGCATGAAAATCTTTTTTTTTTTTTAAACAAATGCCAATTTCTGGATCCCGTCCTGAATGGGTGAGAAGATCCAGCGTGTGGCCCAGCACCCTGTGCTTTTCTTGGAAGTGATTCTCAAGTGCTGCCAGGATTGGCAGCCAATGCTACCTAGCAGCACAGGTCTCGGTCCCTTTTCTGTCAAGGTCAGAGAGGGACCCTTCTAGGGTTTGCAGGCCATACTGTCTGACAACTACTCAGCTCTGCAGCTGGAGAGTGAAAGCGGCCAGAGAGGATGTGTAAACGAATGGGTGTGGCTCTGTTCCAATAAAACTTTATGTACAAAAACAAGCACGGGGCACATTTGTCCCACGCTGTGATTGGCCACAGCAGATACAGTACTGGACCAGCGGCCTGAAAACTCGCTGGGGACTCAGCCATGTCCCCTCATGGCTCTGGGCCTCTGAGCTCACAAGTCCTTTCCAACACTGAATTACATCAATTCTGCAATCACAGAACTCATGGAGAATTCGTTACCGAGTGCTTAAGACAGGGCCACTCAAGGGCTATCAAAAGATTCTTTCGTTCAACAGAGTAGGGTGTGCCTGTTCTAATGATTAGCTTTACCTCCTTCATAATTTTGACTTAAATCAGCCCTTTTCACGAGTGACAGGTGTAAAGTATATTCCCTTTAGTAAGAGTTGTGAAGTACGTTTAATTTGAACTTTTGAAACACGCTGCTGTAATTAATCACCTTTCAAAGTCAACCTGAAGGCCATGTCACACACTCCAGAAAGTAGCCCCCATTCCCCCTCTTTTACAAATTATCATTTTGTAAATTAGAGAAGCAAAATAGGTTGAAGAAGAGAGCTGCCTGTGGTTATAACAGGAGCATAAAAAGAGACATGTGGAACTTGGAAGACCCCTTTCCCCAGAGTACCATCCTCACTGTGGGATGTACTTTCAAGAATGTAAAATAAAAATGGGGTCAAGGGCTTATGGAAAAACCTCTCTTGGAGTTGTCCTGTCTTAATATGGGTGATTTATGGAAAGGAATGCAGGTCTCCCTCTGCATCTTTCTCAGCCATGTTCTCTCACAATTATAAAGGCGTGATTAAATAGGAAGTGTGGCGATTAACAAGCAGACCTGTCATGGCCCAAAACCAATTACCAATTAAGGAGCAACATAGAAAAATGATTTAATGAACATTGGTTCTTTAGCACGGTCTATTTACCCTCAAAGCTCAGTTTTTGATGATGGTCATTAAAAGCTGTTTAGTAAAATATTTCAGGTAATAAAGCTTATCTCACCCCTTCCCGGTCTTATTCTCCCTTCAGCTTCTGCCCTCTCTGTCCTGCCTCTTTTCCGTCAAGCTTCTCAAAGGGCAGTTCAGATGTTCTGCTTCTGTTTCCTCGCTTCTCACCATACCTCCCCCCACTCACTCGCATCAGGCATTCGGGGCCTTCACTCTACCAGTGTTCAGTGATGTCAGCCATGTCATCTGCATCAATACACATTCCCATGAATGTCTGGCCTCATCTCGGCACACAGCAGCTTTTGAGACGTTAACCCACTTCGGTTCTTTTTTAACTCCCTCCCTAGGTGACGCCATCCACACCATCTCCTCCTTCGCCCCTCTGGGCAGATGCCTCCCAAATCTCTATCTCCAGAGCTCATCTCCCTGCTGAGCTCAGCCCCATATATTGACCTGCTTACTTGGTCATCGCTTCTGGATGCCTAAAGGGCACCTCAAATGCAATGTGTCCAAAAAGGCACTCGGGGTCTCTCCCCCGCCCCAACCTTGCCGTCTCCAGCCAGTTGCACGAACCAAAAATGAAAGGTTCATGTTTGACGTCTCCCTCACCCTCCGTGTCCAGTCTGTCACCAAGTCCTGTTGATTTTCTCTCTTAAAGAGCTCTAACTGACCTCCTCCCTACGTCTGCACAAAAACTCCCAAGCTTTCACATCTCACTCTACAGCTGACATAACCTGCTAAGTGGTCTGCCTGTAAGCCACACTGCATCTTCTCTTTCAACGCATCCCCCAGAGCAGCCAAGGTAATCTCTAAGTGCGAATCACATCACACATACCCCAACATGCTGCTCCCACCATTCTTATCCCCGCTTCTGACCCACACACACTGACTTCAACTTTTTCACAAAGTGTTCCGTCTACTGATACTTTCCATGAAACTCCTCCACAGTGCCTAAGAGATCCTCCATGGCCACCTCCCTGAATATTTCCCGAGCATCATCTTGGATCATTCTCGCCTTATTCCCCGCACTCCGGCTACACTGGCTGCTGTAGCGATGCTCTCCTCTGCCACAGACCCCGCCCGGGACCACCCTTCCCTCACCTCCTTACCTACTGCTAATATTTTTGATTATTTCTCGATCACCATTTCCTGTAAGGTGTTCTCCTCATCTGCCTGAGCCGAGTTCCCCTAGAACTGATTCACAAAGCACACTGTGCCTCTGTTCATAATTACAGCTTAGCATTTCTCTCTGTAAATTTTGTTTACTACTTCTGTTTCTTTGCCACCACTAGACTGTAACATTACTGGAGTCTGAGACCAGGATGGACTTGGCTCAACTCTGTGTGCCACATAGTATGTGCAGAAATATTTAGAGTAGAATTCCAACGTCTCATGAATGTGTTCTACTTGCAACTTTCTCTTAACCATCCCCACCCCCGTGACTTCAACTCTTCTCTTTAAAAGACTTGTGTTAAAAATAAATAAATGAATAAGTGCTTCATATTGGCAGAAACCACATATACCTACAGGATGAAAAATACTACCAAAATAAAAGCTAGAAAATCTACCTGCTAGCAAATTCCATCCTGTCTTCATAGTGGCTTCAGGTCATCCAACAGAAAAGAAACCCTCAAAATTGGGCAAGTAAATCTGCCCATCAGTGTCTTTTATCATCCCCCGCCTGGCTCCCACCCCTGAATTCCAAGTCTGAAGTTGTGCTTCTATAATTCTTAATGGCTCAGCTCATCCCACACTCTAAGACAATCCAGGTGCAAATAAAATGAGCTCTAGGGTATCATAGTCAACCTTGGTCTGGGAGAAGCTCCCCTCTGACCTTGGTGTCCCACCTTCGCGGAAGGTCTACTCATTTTCTTAGAAACCAGACTCCCTATTCTTCACCACAGTATCACAGAGTCCCAGCCTCCTTTCTAGTTTTTTTCTTTTTTTTTTTTGCCACACCGCTTACCTTGCAAGATCTTAGTTCCCCAACCAGGGATCAAACCCAGGCCCCCGCCACTTCCCCATGCAAGCTCCAAGTCCTAATCACTGGACCGCCAGGGAATTCCCAGCCTCCTTTCTCATTTCTGAGCAGGAGCGCCCAGTTGGTGACCTAAGATCAAGGTGAGCAAGCAGGCAACACAGCCATTGGGTGGCATTCCAAGTGGAGAACTTCCATTGCCTGGGAAGTTCAGAGTCCATGTTGAAGGTCAAGTCGGAAGGAGTTCAAGGACAGAGAACCCAGCTACTGTTGAGCTGTGCTGAAGGTCCTCCAGTACAGATGGTAAAAGATAGAGCACACAAGCACTCACCCAAAGAAAGCTGGGGTACCTGTACTAACAGCAGACCAAGTAGACTTCCAAACAAGGAACATTTCCTAGGAGCCAATTCACTTAACAAAGAAAGCATGATTCCCTCTTCTTCCCCTTTTCTTTCAACACCCCCCCCATGAAGAATGAAAGTGGGAGTCAAGACAGGGTTAGTTGAGGAATACAGGGTCTGGAATTGGAAATTTTGGGGCAAACCTATCCAAAGGGAGTTGGTTATGCATGTCGCTTGGGCCTACTGCATTTTGGAGTCTGTTACTCCAATAGATAAGTTACTGTAGACGATGACAGAGATGACTATTCCTGGTTTAAATCCCTATGTCAGGCCTTGGGGCAAATCCCTGTTGACGAGGCCAGGTTCAGAAGCAGCAAGAGACACAAGAATAAATGTCTAGCCCTCATCATGGACCAATGAGCCCAATCAAGGCCTCTGCCCTTGAGCCCCTGGGGACTTGGTACACACAGAGGAGGAGAGGGTGCCCAAACCGCAGCATCTGTTATCGGTTGCCTCTTGCTCTCTCCCCGCATTCCCGACCTGGCACTCAGGACATCCTGAAATGGAGAAGGTCACTGGTAGGAGGATGTTTGCAACTTTCAAATGATTGACTGGAAGCAGAAGTGCCAGGGCGTGAACCCTCAACCCCAGAGTTCACAGGGCCAACCAGCCTGCAGAGTCCGAGCCCTTGATCCCTGCTAGACAGGCAGTTCTCATTAAGCAATGCCGCTGGACTCGGTGCCAAAAACACAAGGCCAACTGCTCCCTCCCTGGACTTCATTTCTAGGTCCTGAAATACATGTATTTCTAAAATTTCCAAGTCAATCCATCTTTTCTCGGTGGAGGTGCTTAAGCAACGCGAACATTTATTGAGCAAGAGATGAGAGTCCCGTCGTTTTCACCGATGGCCACAGGGAGACATCCCAGGCATGGAGGACAGCCCAGACAAATGCCACCGGCCTCCCACTCCCTGCAGGGAACCAGGCCAAAGAGATACTCCTGGATCAGCACAGAAGCAGCGCTCTGGGCTGCCGTCTGCACGATTTCAGAGTGACCGCACATGCTGGGACAGCTGACCTTTAAAGGCAGCTCACTCTTCCTGAGGTTTTTGCGCTTAAAACCAGGAAGTCCTCGGGGACAGCTCTGACTGGAGGAAAATCAACACAGCTCAAGACAGCATCCGAGACACAAATGTGAACAATTTCCCTTCATGCTGTCAGACCCAGCCGTCAAAAACATCCCCAAAGTGCAATGACCAGGCTCCGCGTTGCAGAAAAATTCCACTGCAGGGAGACTGAAATCATGACACCTTTACAGCTCTGGAAGGAAATGAGATGACTGAGTGTTACAATGCCCCGGTGAATTGGGTAAAAATGAGGAAGTTGTTCATTCTGGCTAATTACAGTCTGGGTGTCAAGTTTTCATTTTCAATTTAGGCAGGATATTACGAACTTTGTGTGCATGTGTACTGAGGGTCTAATGAGATTGCCAAGTACGATCTACCCTCATGGACACACAGCATGGGGAAGCCGGTATCTTTTGAGTATATTTCCGGATATACTCTTCCTTCCTCACCTCACTTGTTCCGTGGACGAAGTCATCTTCTTCTTTTTTGGGGGGCCAAGCAGCATGTGGGATCTTAGTTCCCCAACTAGGGATTGAACCCATGTGCCCTGCAGTGGAAGCTTGAAGTCTTAACCCCTGGACCGCCAAGGAAGTCCCTGTGGACAAAGTCTTCTGATGCCCAGTTTCGACTCTTTTCACTCCCTTCTCTAGCTGTCCTGTCTCTAAAGCAGCAGTTCTCTGCCTGGGCACCATGGACATATGGGATTGAAATGTTCCTTGTTACGGGGCTCTCCCGTGCACTGTAGGATGTATAGCAACATCCCTGGCCTCTGACCACGAGATACCAAAAGCACCCCCGACCCAGCTGTGACAACCATGTCTCCAGACAACTGCCAAATGTCCCCTGCGGGGTGGGGGATGGGGGCACAGTCACTCCTCTTTGAGGACCAGTGACCTAATGAACACTTCAATGGTGACATCCATCCTCTATCATGGGGACATCCCTTCTGTCCACGGAATCTTCTCACATCACCTTCCTACCAATTTTCTATTCCTTCCTCCTCTCCCAGGCTGCTGGGTCACTTGTGAGGGGTCTGTGGATAATGCAGGCATTGTCCAGGTCACTGGCTCAACACCCCCAGGCCCGCCCTGGGTGCCGTCAGTTACACTGGCAGAGAGGGAGGTGGGAATGTCAAAGAATAAACATCTCCCTCTTCTTCCCGGAACTGGAGCCCTCAAAACATGCAAATACAGAAACTGGCCAAGATGGCGGAGTAGAAAGAGCCAGAGCTCACCTCCTCTCATGAGCACACCAAAATCAGAACGATTTGCAGAACAACCATGGACAAAAAAGACTGGAAACTACCAGAAAAGAACTTCTACAAAAAGAAGGAACCACAACAAGATGGCTAGGAGCGGCAGACTCACGATATAACCAAGTCCCATACACCAAGGTGGGTGACCCACAAGCCAGAGACTAATTCTAGTGCAGAGGTTCTCCCACAGGAGAGTTTGTTTGTTTGTTTGTTTATGGGCTGTGTTGGGTCTTCATTGCTGCACACGGGCTTTCTCTAGTTGCGGCGAGCGGGGGCTACTCTTTGTTGCGGTGCGCGGGCTTCTCATTGCGGTGGCTTCTCTTGTTGTGGAGCACGGGCTTAGTTGCTCCGCGGCATGTGGGATCTTCCCAGGCCAGGGCTCGAACCTGTGTCCCCTGCATTGGCAGGCAGATTCCTAACCACTGCACCACCAGGGAAGTCCCCAGGAGTGAGAGTTCTGAGCCCCATGTCAGGCTCCCCAGCCTGGGGGTTCTGCATCAGGAAGATGAGCCCCCAGAGCATTTGGCTCTGAAGGCCAGCAGGGCTTAATTTCAGGAGTCCCAAACGACTGGAGGAAATAGAGACTTCACTCTTAAAGGGGGAACACAAAATCTCAAATGCACCAGGACCCAGGGCAAAAGCACTATTTTGATAAGAGCCTGGGCCAGACCCACCTGCTGGTCTTAGAGCGTCTCCTGGAGAGGCAGAGGTGGGGGGGGGTGTAGATAACCCTGGGGACAGAGACACTGGTGGCAACCGTTCTGGGGAGGTTCTACCACGTGGACACTGGTGCAGGAGGGCACCATGGTGGGATCCTCCCTCTAGCTCATTAGTGCCAAGACCTGGTACCACCCAACAGCTGGTAGGCACCAGCGCTATGACACCTCAGGCCAAGCAACTAACTCAGTAGGGACACAGCCCCACTCATCAGCGGACAGGCTGCCTAAAGACTTTCTGAGCCCACAGCCGCCTCTAGACATAGCCCTTAAACACAGCCCTGCCCACCAGAGGGCCAGGACCCAGCTCCACCCACCACCAGGCAGGCACCAGCTCTGCCCTCTAGGAAGCTTGCATTAGCCTCCAGACCAGCCTCACCCGCCAGGGTGCACGTACCAGATGCAGCAAGACTACAATGCTGCAGCCTACAGACCCAGCCTGCCCATCTTAGGCCAGACCCTGCCCAGGGACCAGCTAAGACCTGTCCCTGCCTACCAGCAGGCCAACATAAGCTTCAGGACACCCTGGACCCTGTACACAACTGTCTCAGAAATCGCCCCCTCGCCACCAGTGATCTGACGCCAGCTCTGGGATCACCTGGGCCCTGCAGCCAAACTCCAGGACTCAGCTCTGCCTGCAAGTAGTCCAGCAATAACTCCAGGATCTGGCTTCACCCACCAGTGAGCCAGCACTAGCCCTGGAATCCCCTGGGTTTCTACAGTCAGCTTCCTCATGACCCGGCAGCCTCCACACAAGGCAGGGTCTGGCAACCAACTGTATTAGGAGCTAACCAAGCCTAGCAGGTCACCCACATAGCCCACCACAACAGAAGGACTCATCAGCCCTCATAGGGGGAACCCCTAAAGCAAATAGCTTGGGTGATGAGAGGGGAGTACACTACTGGGATGCATAGGACGTCTCCTAAAGAAGGCCACTTCTCCATTCATCCAAAAGTAGCAGAATACACATTTTTTCAAGTGCACAAGGAACATGCTCCAGGATAGATCACATGCAAGGCCACAAAACAAGCCTTGGTAAATTTAAGAAAACTGAAATCATATCAACCATCTTTTCTGACCAACAATGCTATGAGACTAGAAATCAACTATAAGAAAAAAATGCAAAAAACACAAACACATTGAACCTAAACAATATGCTACTAAACAACCAATGTATCACTGAAGAAATCAAAGAAGACATTTAAAGATACCTAGAGACAAATGAAAATGAAAACATGATGATCCAAAACCTATGGAACGCAGCAATAGCACTTCTAAGAAGGAAGTTTATAATGATACAAGCCTACCTCAGGAAACAAGAAAAACCTCAAATAAACAATCTAACCTTACATCTAAAGGAACTAGAGAAAGAAGAACAAACAAAACCCAAAGTTACTAGAAGGAAAGAAATCATAAAGATCAGAGCAGAAATAAATGGAATAGAGACTATAAAAACAATAGAAAAGATCAATAAAACTAAAAGCTGGTTCTTTGAAAAGATAAACAAAATTGATAAACCTTTAGCCAGAGTCATCAAGAAGAAAAGGGTGATGGACGACATCTATAACATCAGAAATGAAAAAGGACAAGTCACAACTGACCCCACTGAAATACAAAGGACCTTAAGAGGCTACTACGAACAACTATACGCCAATAAAATGGACAACCTTGAAGAATGGACAAATTCTTAGAAAGGTACAACCTCCCAAGACTGAACCAAGAAGAAACAGAAAATATGAACAGACCACCTAAAGTGAATGAAACTGAATCAGTAATTTTAAAACTCCCAACAAACAAAAGTGCAGGACCAGATGGCTTCACAGGTGAGTTCCACCAAACATTTAGAGAAGAGTTAACACCTATCCTTCTCAGGCTATTCCAAAAATGTAAAGAGAAAGGAACACTTCTGAACTCATTCTATGAGGCCAGCATCACCCTGATACCAAAACCAGACAAAGGTATCACAAAAAAGGTAATTACAGGCCAATATCACTAATAAACATAGATGTAAAAATCCTCAACAAAATACTAGCAAACCAAATACAAGACATTAAAGGGATCATACACCATGATCAAATGGGATTTATCCCAGGGAGGCAAGAATTTTCAATATCCATAAATCAATCAATGTGATACACCACATTAACAAATTGAAGAATAAAAACCATATGATCAGCAGAGAAATCAAGATGGCAGAGTAGTAGGAAGTGGGCCTCACCCCTTTCCACATATACATCAAGAATATATCTACAAATGGAACAATTCTCACAGAACACCTACTGAACAAAAGCAGAAGACTTCAAACACCTGAAAGGACAAGAAAGATCTCCACATACCCGGGTGTGAGAAAGGAAAAAAAAAAAAAGGAGGAAGTGGGATGGAATCTGCACCCCTGGGAGGGAGCTAGAGAGGAAAGGTTCCCGCACCCTGGGAAGCCCCCTCACCAGTGGGGAGATCAGCTGGGAAAGAAAAGGAGCTTCTGAGGCTTAGGGGAGAGCACAACAACTGGTTTGCAGCAGGCAGGACAGAGAGAGACCTACACAGAGGGTCCGGGCCACCATCCTGTGTGCCCCAGCCTGAGATGCGTGTCCTCTGGTATGGGTGGGGGCTGAGTGCTGGAACTTGGGGTTTAGAGGACAGACCTGGGAAAAGGACTGCTGTTGGGTGCACGGAGACAGCCTGAAGGGGCTGGAGTGTGGGGTACCACAGTGGGGAGTGTTCTCAGAAGCAGCCCAGGCCACCATAGAAACGGAGTGCCATTGTTAAGTGGCATGCAAAGGGAGGGGCGGGGCGACCATAGCAGCCGCTTTCCCCGCGTGCCAATCCCTGCCTCTGCAGGCTCCAGGAGAGGCTCCTGCCTGGGCAGGCTTTCGTGCCCCGGCCACCTCCTTGGCAGCCCCAGGAGCAGATGCTGGTGGGTTGCCCACATGCAGTCGTGGGGCTGAAATGACAGCTGAGCCCCAGGGGCTGTGCAACTTAGGAAGCGGAGCTGAAATCTCTCTCCAGGGCTGTGTGAACCACTGATTTATACCTCCATTGATGGCTTTGCAAATTCAGCACCTGTGGAACATCCGAATGGACAACAGGTGCTCCTGTGACTGGGACAGGTCTGACCTTAGCAGCTGTGGGCTTTGTGGGTGCGTACACATGGGGGCTGGGCTGGGCCAGAGTCTGAGCTGCCTCCATAGCTCCCACAGCAGGTCCAGGTGCATGATTACTGCAGTCCTTGGACCTGACTTCAGTGGATCTGTCCTGGTGGCCTGGTGAAGACAGTGCCTGAGAGACACCAGGGCCAATTGCCGGCACACCCACGATTGAGGTGGGGCCGAGGGCAATGCCAACAACAGTGTACTGTGTGAGCCCGCACAATGGGTGAAAAGTGACACAGCAGAGGGTACTCACAGATGAACAGCTCCAGCAGAGGAATACTCAGTGGCTCCTCTCCCAGTGGGAGCCCTCCAATCCCGCCTGCCTCACACTGCAGATCAGAAATGTAGCTCAGAAACAGACCTGGGGGCTTCCACTCCAACAACGAGGGAGCAGACCCTGCCCCTGACAGGGCAGTGACAACCACAGAGCAAAGAGGAGGCCCCACTCAATATCCATAACACCAGTCACACCTCCTATCAAGAGGTTACCGGCCAGCACACACTGAGGAAAGAGGTGGCAGGCATCCATACTAAAAACAGCCCTCGCACCAAAAATATTAAATCCACGCAGGCTACACAGGGACACTCCCACATAAAAATAGCCCTCCAAGACCACAGTATATAATTATTTCTAAACTCGTAGAGCAAGAGAAATATAAGCAAAATGCAGAAGCAGAGGAACCACGTCCAAATAAAAGATCAAGAGAATTCCCCTGAAAGAACAAACAATGAAACAGACCTCTTCAGTCTGATAGACACCGAGTTCAAAAAGGAGATAATGGGGCTTCCCTGGTGGCGCAGTGGTTGAGAATCTGCCTGCCAATGCAGGGGACACGGGTTCGAGCCCTGGTCAGGGAACTAGATCCCACATGCCGCAACTAAAGACTCCACATGCCACAACTAAAGATTCCGCATGCAACAACTAAAGATCCAGCACATGGCAAAGAAGATCCTGCACGTGGCAACGAAGATCCTATGTGCCACAAATGAGACCCAGCACAGCCAAATAAATAAATATTTTTAAAATAAAAAAGAGAGGCTATGAATAGCAGAATGAATAAGTGATCTGGAAGATAAAATAATGGAAATCACCCAATTAGAACAACAGCAGAAACCCAAATGAAAAAAAAATGAAAGCAATATAAGAGACCTATGGGATAATATAAAGTGTGCCAATGTATGCATAATAGGGGTTCCAAGAGGAAAAGAAAGAGAAAAGAGGATTGAAAATGTATTTGAAGAAATTATGGCTGAAAACTTCCCAAACCTAAAGAAGGAAACACATATCCAGATACAGGAAGCACAGAGGGTTCTGAACAAGATAAACCCAAACAGACCTACACCAAGACATATTATAATAAAAATGGCAAAAGTTAAAGATAAAAAGAGGATTCTAAAGGCAGCAAGAGAAAAACAAAGAGTTAATTACAAGGGAACGCCCATAAGTCTATCAGCTGATTTCTCTACAGAAACGTTGCAGGCCATAAAGGAGTGGCAAGAGATATTCAAAGTCCTGAAAGGGAAAAAATCTGCAACCTAGGATACTCCACCCAGAAAGATGATCATTTAGAATGAAAGGAGAGACAAAGAATTTCTCAGACAAGCAAAAACTAAAAGAATACAGCAGTACTAAACCTATCCTAAAGGAAATATTAAAAGGTCTTCTCTAAATAGAAAAGAAGTAAGAATATAGAGGAAAGGGAAGATCACAATTGGAAAGTAAATCACTTAAATAAGCTAGTACACAGATTTTTTTTAAAAAAATCAAAAAATTTCTGTAAAAGCAATGATAACCACAATGAATAGCAAAAGGATGAACATGAAGATGCAAAAGAAGACATCAAAATCATAAAATGTAAAAAAAAAAAAAAATCATAAAACGTCAGGGAGGAGAGTAAGAAAAGGTAGACATTTTTTTCTAGAATGTGTTTGAGCCTATATGACTACCAGTCTAAAGCAAGTAGATATAGAGGGGTTAACATACTTAAAAAATAGGGCAACCATAAATCAAAAACATACAATAGATTCACAAAAAAACAAAAAGAAGAGAACAAAAGCATAATACAAAAAAAAATCATCAAGCCACAAAAGGAAAAACAAAAAGAAAGGGACAAAGAAGAAATATAAGGTCAATGGGAAAACAAGGTTTAAAATGTCAATAAATAGATATCTATCAATAATTACCCTAAATGTCAACAGACTAAAGGCTCCAATCAAAAGACACAGAGTGGCAGATTGAATAAAAAACAAAACAAGAGCCTACAATATGCTGCCTACAAGAGACCCACTTTAGGGCAAAGGACACACATAAAGTGAAGAGATGGAAAAAAGATATTTCATGCAAAGGGAAATGACAAGAAAGCTGGGGTCACAATACTCATATCAGACAAAATAGACTTCAAAACAAAGGTTATAAAGAAAGATAAAGAAGGACACTATATAATGATAAAAGGATCAATACAAGGAGAGGATATTATACTCATTAACATATATGCACCCGATATAGGAGCACCCACATACATAAAACAAATACTAACAGACATAAAAGGAGAAATTGACAGGAATACAATAATTGTAGGAGACTTTAACACCCCACTCACATCAATGGACATATCTTTGAGACAGAAAATCAATAAGGCAACAGAGATGCTAAATAATACAATAGAACAGTTACACTTAACAGTTACGCTTAATCTTCAGGACATTACATCCAAAAAAAGCAGAATACACATTTCAAGTGCACATGGAATATTCTCTAGGACTGACGACATACTAAGGTCCAAAACAAGCCTCACCGAATTTAAGAGTATAGAAATTACTTCAGGCATCTTTTCTGACCACAATGGCATGAAACTAGAAATCAACCACAGAAAAAGAAATGAGAAAAAAACTAATTACATCTAAACAACATGCTACTAAAAAATCAATGGGTCAATGATGAAACCAAAGAAATTTAAAAATACCTAGAGGCAAATGACAATAAAAACACAACCATACAAAATCTATGAGATGCAGCAGCAAGAGCAGTTCTTAGAGGGAAGTTCATAGTGATACAGGCCTTCTTCTGGAAATAAGAAAAACCTCAAACAAACAAAACCTAAAGTCAGCAGAAGGAAGGAGATAATAAAGATCAGAGGAAATAAATAAAACAGAGATTTAAACAACAATAGAAAAAAATCAGTAAAACCAAGAGCTCGTTCTTTGAAAGGGTAAACAAAATTGACAAAACTCTGACCGGCTCACCAAGAGGAAAAGAGAGAAGACCCAAATAAACAAAGTAAGAAATGAAAGAGGAGAAATCACAACTGATACCACAGAAATATGTACTCAAATTAATGGGAAGAGGTAAAACTGTCATTATACACAGATGACATAATATTATATGTAGAAAACCCTAAAGACTCCACACAAAAACTACTAGAGCTGATCAACGAATTCAGCAAGGTAGCAGGATACAAGATTAATGTACAGAAATCAGTTGCATTTCTTTACACTAATAATGAAATATCAGAACGGGAATGTAAACAAACAATTCCTTTTAAAATGACATCAAGGGAGTTCCCTGGTGGTCTAGTGGTTAGGATTCAGCACTTTTAGTGCTGTGGCCTGGGTTCAACCCCTGGTGGGGGAACTGAGATCACGCAAGCTGCACAGTGCAGCCAAATAAATAAATAAATAAAAATAAAACCATATCAAAAAATAAAATACTTAGGAATAAACCTCACCAAGGAGGTAAAAGGCTTACATGCTGAGAACTACAAAAATCAATAAAGGAAGTTAAAGATGATTCAAAGAAATGGAAAGATATCCCATGCTCTTGGACTGAAAGAATTAATATTGTTAAAATGGCCATACCACCCAAAGCAATCTATGGATTTAATGCAATCCCTATCAAATTACCCATGACATTTTTTTTTACACAACTATAACAAATAATCCTAAAATTTATATGAAGCCATAAAAGACCCAGAGGGCTTCCCTGGTGGCGCGGTGGTTGAGAGTCTGCCTGCCAATGCAGGGGACACGGGTTCGTGCCCCGGCCCAGGAAGATCCCACATGCCATGGAGAAGCTGGGCCCGTGAGCCATGGCTGCTGAGCCTGCACGTCCGGAGCCTGTGCTCCGCAACGGGAGAGGCCACAACAGTGAGAGGCCCGCGTACCGCAAAAAAAAAAAAAAAAAAGACCCAGAATAGCCAAAGCAATCCTAAGGAAAAAGAACAAAGCAAGAGGCATAACCCTCCCAGACTTCAGACAATACAACAAAGCTACAGTAATCAAAACAGTGTGGTATTGGCACAAAAACAGACATATGGATCAATGGAACAGAATAGAGTGCAGAAATAAACCCACACACCTACAGTCAATTAATGTTCGACAAAGGAGGCAAGAATATACAATGGGAAAAAGTCTCTTCAGCAAGTGGTGCTGGGAAAGTTGGACAGCCACATGTAAATCAATGAAGTTAGAACACACCCTCACACTATGCACAACAATAAACTCAAAATGGCTTAAAGACTTAAACATAAGATATGACACCATAAAACTCCTAGAAGAGATCATAGACAAAACATTCTCTGACATAAATTGTACCAATGTTTTCTTAGGTCAGTCTCTCAAAGCAATAGAAATAAAAACCAAAATAAACAAATGGGACCTAATCAAATTTACAAGCTTTTGCACAGCAAAGGAAACCATAAACAAAATGAAAAGACAACCCATGGAATGGGAGCAAATGTTTGTAAATAACACGACTTAAGGCATTAATTTCCAAATATTTGCAAATAATGTGACTTAAGGCATTAATTTCCAAAGTATACAAACAGCTCATACAACTCAACAACAAAAAAACAAACACCCCCCAAAATGGGCAAAAGACCTAAGTAGACATTTCTCCAAAGGAGACATACAGATGGCCAACAGGCACATGAAAAGATGCTTAACATTGCTAATTATTAGAGAAATGCAAATCAAGACTACAAGGAGGTACCACCTCACACCAGTCAGAATGGCCATCATTAAAAAGTCTACAAACAGTGTGGGAGAGGGTGTGGAGAAAAGGAAACGCTTTTACACTGTTGGCAGGAATGTAAATTGGTACAGCCACTGTGAAAAACAGTATGTAGGCTTCTCAAAAAACTAAAAATACAACTGCCATATGATCCAGCAATCCCACTCCTGGGCATAAATTTGGACAAAACTATAATTCAAAAGGTACATGCACCCCTATGTTCACAGCAGCACTATTCACAGTAGCCAAGACATGGAAACAACCTAAATATCCATTGAAAGAAGAATGGATAAAGAAGATGTGGTGTGTATACACACACACACACACACACACACACACACACACACACACAATGGAATATGACTCAGCTATCAAAAACAATGAAATTTTGCCATTTGCAGCAACATGAATGGACCTAGAGATTATCATACTAAAGAGAAGTCAGAAAGAGAAGACAAATACCATATGGTATCACTTATTTGTAGAATCTAAAATACAATACAAATCAACATATCTATGAAACAAAAACAGACTCAGATATAGAGAAGAGACTTGTGGTTGCCAAGGGGGTTGGGGGAGGGGAGGGTAGGAATGGGAGCTTGGGATTAGCAGAGGCAAACTACTGTACATAGGATGGATAAACAACAAGGTCCTACTGTATAGCACAGGGAACTACATTCAATATCCTGTGGCAAACCATAATGGAAAAGTATATGAAAAAGAATATATATATAACACTGAATTTCTGTGCTGTACAGAAGAAATTAACACAACACTGTAAATTAACTATACTTCAATAAAATCTAAAAAAATATATGATCATCTCAATAGATGCAGAAGAAGCTTCTGACAAAGTTCAACATTCATTTATGATAAAACCTCTCCAGAAAGGGGGCATAGAGGGAACATACCACAACATAAGAAAGGCTGTAAATGACAAGCCCACAGCTAACATCATACTGAACAGTGAAAAGCTGAAAGCATTTCCTCTAAGATCAGGAACAAGACTATGATGCCCACTCTCACCACTTTTATTCAACATAGTACTGGAAGTCCTAGCCATAGCAATCAGAGAAGAAAAAGAAATAAAAAGAATACAAACTGAAAAGGAAGAAGTAAAACTGCCACTGTTTGCAGATGACAGGATGTTATACATAGAAAACCCTAAAGTTGCCACCAGAAAACCACTAGAGCTCATCAATGAATTTGGTAAAGTTGCAGGATAGAGAATTAATATACAGAAATCTGTTGCATTTCTATACAATAACAATGAACTATCAAGAAAGAGAAATTAAGGAAATGATCCAACTTACCATCACATCAAAAAGAATAAAATACCTAAGAATAAACCTACCTAATGAGGCAAAAGACCTATACTCCAAAAAGTATGAGACACTGATGAAAGAAATTGAAGATGACACACACAGATGGAAAGATATACTGTGTTCTTGGACTGGAAGAATACTGTTAAAACGGCCATACTACCCAAGGCAATCTACAGATTCAATGCCATCCCTATCAAACTACAAATGGCATTTTTCACAGAACTAGAACAAGCATTTTTTTAAATTTGTATGGAAACATAAAAGACCCTAAATAGTCAAAGCAAACTTGAGAAAGAAGAATAGAGCTGGAGGAAATACATGCCGTCTTCAGACTAAACTACAAAGCTACAGTCATCAAAACAGCATGGTACTGGCACAAAAACAGACTCATAGATCAATGGAATAGAGCGTCCAGAAGTAAACTCACACACTTACAGTCAATTAATCTATGACAAAGGAGGCAAAGATATACAATGGAGAAAAGACAGTCTTCAATAAGTGGTGCTGGGAAAACTGGACAGCTACATGTAAAAGAATGAAACTAGAATATTCTCTAACACCATATACAAAAATAAACTCAGGGCTTCCCTGGTAGCGCAGTGGTTAAGAATCCACCTGCCAATGCAGAGGACACAGGTTCAAGCCCTGATCTGGGAAGATCCCACATGCCGTGGAGCAATTAAGCCCTTGAGCCACAACTACTGAGCCTGTGCTCTAGAACCCGCGAGCCACAACTACTGAGCCTGTGTGCCACAACTACTGAAGCCTGTGCACCTAGAGCCTCTGGTCTGCAACAAGAGAAGCCACCACAATGAGAAGCCCGCACACCGCAACGAAGAGTAGCCCCTGCTCGCTGCAACTAGAGAAAGACCACGTGCAGCAACAAAGATCCATGCAGCCAAAAATAAATAAATAAAATAAATTCATAAAAAATAAAAAATAAATAAACTCAAAATGGATCAAAGATCCAAACGTAAGACGAGAAACGATAAAACTCCCAGAGGAAAACATAAGCAGAACACTCTTTGACATAGATCATAGCAATATCTTTTTGGATCCATCTCCTAAAGCAAAGGAGATAAAAACAAAAAGAAACAAATGGGACATAAACCTGGTGACATATTCTGCATAGAATAATAATTCTATGAGACTGCTTTTGGAAAGGATACGGTTGCTCCAAAGTATAGCTATTATATACGTTGGAAAAGAGGGAGGAGGGATAAATTAGGAGTTTGGGACTAACATATACACACTACTATATATAAAATAGATAAACAATAAGAACCTACTGTATAGCACAGGGAGCTATACTCAATATTTTGTAATAACCTATAAAGGAAAATAATCTGAAAAGGAATAAATATAGACATATATTATAACAATCGCTTTGCTGTACACCTGAAACTAACACAACACTGTAAATCAACTGTACTTCAATTTAAAAAGTATAGCTATCTTTCCTTTCTGTCCTTCCTTCCTTCCACAGCTCAGAAGAATCCATAAATTTCTGATTTCCCCTGAGGGATTTTTTTCTCACCCCTCCCCCTCCCTTTTTTCCCCCCTCCAAAGGATTTTTTCCTCTGTTGGAGTGTAAGCTCCCTGAAGGGAGGAGTTGCACTTAATCATTACTTTTTAATATCTCTGGTACCTAACACGGTTTAGGATATTTACTTAAAAGGGTGGGGGGGGAAGGAAGGAAGGAGGAAGGAAAGGGAGAGAAGAAGGGAGAGAGAAGGAGATCAGGGGAGAAAAGGGGAGAGAGAGGGAGAAAGGGAAATAATTGAAGGGAAAAAAGAAAAGGAGGACATCAATGTTAGATTCATGCAGTACACAATTCAAATTTGTTACGCGTGCTAAAGAATTTATTCAAGTGATGGTTGGCCTAACTCACTCTCATTTGTTGCCATAAAACACAGAGATTGGGCTTCGCTGGTGGCGCAGTGGTTGAGAGACCGCCTGCCAATGCAGGGCACATGGGTTCATGCCCCGGTCCGGGAGGATCCCACATGCCGCGGAGCGGCTGGGCCCATGAGCCATGGCCGCTGAGCCTGCACACGTCCGGAGCCTGTGCTCCGCAACAGGAGAGGCCACAACAGTGAGAGGCCCGCGTACCGCAAAAAAAAAAAAAAGAAAAACAAGCAAAAAGGTCCCCCAATCCATCACCCCACCTTCAAGCAAAGCCAAAAGAAATTTTTTTTCCCTTTCTACAGATGTTTGAAGGAAACTCCACTTCTTGAAAGGTCCCCTTTATATCACATCAAGTTGTCGACTCTGAAATTTAGTCTGTTTTCTCCAGTCTAGTAATATATATTTATTAACGAAATTTTTGAAAAATAAAAAAGGACACAAAAAAAGCAAAGCAAAATAAACATCCATATGCTTCTGGGAATCATGTAATCAATGAAAATTTTCATTTCTGAAAAGCCTCGTTTCTGCTACACATTATTATATGAATCATTCTGCCTTTACATCCTGATTCAAGACCTAATTCTTTATCGGCCATTAATGAGAAGTGTTGTATATTTTTGAAGTGTGTTTAAAAAGTCTTATTTTAGGACATGGGCCAACAGGCAAGGTTCTCCAACTCATTAACCTGCTCCATAAACTTTAAACCACTGTTTCCTACGGGAGAAAAACATACCTGGGAATAGTTACTATTTTAATTCTTTCCTTCTATTTCAAGACCGGTTTACCCCCATTTCATCTGAATGAAAATTACTTGAGAACATTTCCTCCCTTGTGCAATAAGGGACTTAACGACTTAATTCTGGTTAAGAAATCCAATTGCTTCCATCAGTCAAAGAACCAGAAGCTAAACAAAAATTCAGAACCAAAGGAAATCTGTCATGATGGTGTAGGGAGCCCCATGGACGGTGCTGCCAGTCAGAGGGACCGGCAGACAGAACCTTCTGACCTTGTTAACTCTGAACTGAGTTTCCTCAAGCTTCTGCCAGAAGAAGGAAGGAAGGAGTGTGGCCCTGTGTACTGTTTGTCCACAACCATCTCCCAACTATTTCCTTTCCAACGGAGAAAGGGAATTGTTGGGTTCAGTTTGTATGAATGCCATTTGCTTTTCAACTTCAGGATTATGTTCTTTGGCTGGGAATTGGGGAATTCTGCTTCTGCAGGCCCCAGCCTGAAAGCCATCACTTCTCCAACTTCTACAGGCCGGAGCTGGCGTCTGGGCCACTCAGGAGGCTTCTCGGCTTCCAGGGGGCCCGCGGCCAGGGCTTCCTGCTCTGTCAGGGGCAGCCTGCTCCTGAGCCTGGAAGGGGGCTGCTTTCTGGGACCTGGGGCTGGGTCCGTGCCCACATTTTAATGACAGGCTGGAGCCAAGTGCCTCTGTGATTGGGAAAGCTATATGCTTGCTTGGGGCTTTTTAGTCATAAAAAGCTTTTGCAGGCATTGTTCCCAGGCTGTTTCCACCTTGGCCTTGGGATTCTGAGCCAAAGAGTCCACACACTGTTATCAATGGTCAACATACCCTGCCAACATATTAGGGCTCTCCAGTGTGGTCTGGCCTTGTACAAAATCAGTAAAAAACATAACCTCTGTCTCGAAGACCTTGTGCCCCTAAAGCCTGGTAAGCATATGTAGATATGAATGCTGACAATCAATCATTGACAAACATCTGAAACATAGTAAAACCTTGTTAATCCACTGTTGCTGATCCCGAATAGCATGTAATTCAAAGCAACTGCTGTTCCTGTCCTCCATTGTACTTTAATGAAAATATTCAATAACTCGAAACTGGCGGTGGGATGTTTATTTTTCCAGGTCCCTGGCACTTCTAATTTTCAGGACATTGCTCTAATTTTATTTTCATGATTAAGTAATAGATATTATTTTCCTAGATCTGCCAGTCAAGCTCTCCGTAAGAAGTTTCACCGTTGCAGCTACAATGGCATTAGTGTCTGATCAGAAAGCTAAGTCTCACATTGTCCAAAGAAATTGTTAACCTCCGCTAGAAATCTAAGCATGGATTAGTGACTTCATTTTTTAAAGGAATTTTTATCTGACTTTTGAAAAATGATATATGTTTATTGCAGGACGTTCTGAAAATAAAGAATAGCACAAAGGAAACCAACAAATACGCTCATGACCCCACAAGCAGAGAAAACACTGGTTTATTTACCTCAGGGTCAAGGTTATGAAGATGTCGATCAAGAAGAGATGGGGGAGGGGGAGGCAAGAGAGAGTCACTCCTTTATATTCTGCTCTCTTCACCTGAAGAAACCGATACCTTCTTCATACTAATTTGGATCCAGAGATCCCGAGTAGAGAATTCAGCCATTGTTGCCAACATGGTAATAAACTCTATTTTCCATGAAACAGAATTCATGATAAATTAGACACAGCTCCCATTTCAATTCCTCAAGTAAAGAGAAACTCATCACAAGATGGTCTCATGCAGGAAGTGAAAATACAGGCTGAACCCCAAGGACAATTTTAGATGCTTGATGCTACATCAGGGAGATGGAGTTAAACCAGTGGTTCTCATTTTGGAGTGATTTTATCCCCCAGAGGACATTCGCAGTGTCTGGAGACGTTTTTGGCTGTCGCATCTTGGGGAGGGGATGATACTGGCATCTAGTGGGTAGAGATCAGAGATGCTGCTAAACAGCCTACAATGCACAGAACAACAAAGAATGTTCCCACGGCAACAAAGAATGATCCAGCCCCAGGTGTCAATGGTACTGAGGCTGAGGAACTCCGAATTAAACTCATCCCATCCTTATCCACAGAAAATCACAATCTAAGAGGCCACAAGGATGCAGAGAGAAGAGACCAGATGGGCTGCCTTTCTGATGACTTGGTGGGTGGGCGGATATTCTGACAGCATAGCATAATGTTTAAAAGCACTGGTGTGAGGGACTTCCCTGGCAGTCCAGTGGTTAAGACTCTGTCCTTCCACTGCAGGGGGCACAGGTTCATCCTCTGGTGGGGGAACTAAGATCCCACATGCCATGCAGTGCAGCCAAAAAAAAAAGCACTGGTGTGAAATATCACTAATTATTAGACGCAAACTACAATGCAGGGGGCCTCAGTTCAATCCCTGGTCAGGGAACTAGATGCCACATGCCACAACTAAGAGTTCACCTGCCACAACTAAAGATTCTGCGTGCCGCAACAAAGATCTCACACATGGCAAATGAAGAGCCTGCATGCCGCAACTAAGACCCGGCACAGCCAAATAAATAAATATCTTAAAAAATAAAATAAAAAATTAAAATTTAAGATAAAATAGTAACACACACACACACCCCAAAAAAACAACAACAAAAAACAATAAATGCTGGAGAGTATGTGGAGAAAAGGGAACCTTCCTGCACTGTTGGTGGAAAGGTAAATTGGTACAGCCACTATGGAGAACAGTATGGAGGTTCCTTAAAAAACTTACAATAGAACTACCGGACCCAGCAATCCCACTACTGGGCGTATACCCAGAGAAAACCATAACTCAAAAAGAGACATGCACCCTGATGTTCACCGCAGCACAATTTACAATAGCCAAGACATGGAAGCAACCTAAATGTCCATCGACAGGTGAATGGATAAAGAAGATGTGGTGCATATATACAATGGAATACTACTCAGCCATAAAAAAAGAATGAAATAATGCCATTTGCAGCAACATGGATGCAAATAGCGATTATCATACTAAGTGAAGTAAGTCAGAGAAATACAAATATCATGATATCACTTATATGTGGAATCTAAAAAAATGATACAAATGAACTTATGTACAAAACAGAAACAGACTTACAGACTTCAAAAACAAACTTATGGTGGGACTTCCCTGGTGGTGCAGTGGTTAAGAATCTGCCTGCCAATGCAGGGAACATGGGTTCGAGCTCTGGTCCGGGAAGATTCCACATGCCGCGGAGCAACTAAGCCCTTGAGCCACAACTACTGAGCCTTCGTGCCACAACTACTGATGCCAAATGCCACAACTACTGAAGCCCACATGCCTACAGCCCGTGCTCCACAACAAGAGAAGCCACCGCAATGAGAAGCCCACTCGCCGCAACTAGATAAAGCCTGCGTGCAGCAATGAAGACCCAATGCAGCCAAAAATAAACTAAAGGGCTCCCCTGGTGGCACAGTGGTTGAGAGTCCGCCTGCTGATGCAGGGGACACGGGTTCGTGCCCCGGTCCGGGAAGATCCCACATGCCGCGGAGCAGCTGGGCCCGTGAGCCATGGCCACTGAGCCTGCGTGTCCAGAGCCTGTGCTCCGCAATGGGAGAGGCCACAACAGTGAGAGGCCCGCGAACCACAATAAATAAATAAATAAATAAATAAATAAATTTTTTTTAAAAAAGAAAAAACTTATGGTTACCAAAGGGGAAAGGTGGGGGGGGGGATAAATTAGGAGTTTGGCATTAACATCTACACACTACTATATATACAATAGATAATCAACAAGGACCTACTGTATAGCCCAGGAAACTCTATTCAATATTCTGTGATAACCTATATGAGAAAAGAATCTGGAAAAGAATGAATACGCGTATATATATATAACTAAATCACTTTGCTATATACCTGAAACTAACACAACATTGCAAATCAACTCCAATATGAAATAAAAAATTTTTTAAGAAAGCACTGGTGTGAAGACAAAACGAGTGTAAAATAGTTTAATGCCTTGCATATTGTACGTGGCTCTATCAATGGTCACCATTATCATCGTGGGCTAAGTCCAGTAACTTTTGATACTTGGCTTCCAAACTGAGACGCACGGTGGAGATGTCATCTATGAACAACTCAATAAAGGGCTCTCAGAAAAACTGGAATCATTTGTTTAAGAATTCACTTGAGTTCTAAACAAGAGCCATGCATCACGCGCATGGAAGCCTTTTGGGGTTACCCCTGTTCTGTAATCATGGTATAATCCAATGGTCTCAGAAATCCTTCTGGCTATAGATTGCTTCCCTGATGCTAAGAACCTTCTAATGACAAATGCTAAATGAATTTGTGGTAAATGTGTAACGATATTCTACTGAGCAGTTTTCTAGCCAAGTAAATCTTTGGCTTTAGAATTCTAGACAGCTATCATCTGGCCGTCCTTCCCAGCATTAACTAATCACCAGTAAAAAATACAAATGTCATTCACAAATCATATCAAGGATGGGAACAGCTGGAATCAAATTCAAGAGACTGCATCATTTTATCATCTTGACATTAATCATTCTACATGGACAGCACGGGGAATCTGGAGCAAACAATAATTTATGTTGCAATATAAATGTTAACCATTTAGGCCTGGGAGGCTCTTTTCCTTCTCCCTCCCCCCAACCCAGAGCGCCCCTAGAGACTCAAGTCCAAAGATTACATGAAAATGTTTTATGAAACATTATTTATAAAGTAGCCTTGAGAGCTGGGAAAAAAATCCCAATATATACAAGGCTGAATTGTCTGACCATCTAGGTTAGGGGTCAGCAAACTACAGCCCGCAAGCCAAATCCAGCCCAGTGCCTGTATTTCTATGACCTGTGCACTCAAAATGATTTTAACATTTTTATTTTATTTATTTATTTAAAAAAAATTTTGGCTGTGCCACATGGCTTGTGGGATCTTAGTTCCCCAACCAGGGATTGAATCTGAGCCCTCGGCAGTGAAAGCAGGGAGTCCTCACCACTGGACCTCCAGGGAATTCCCGACTTTTACATTTACATGGTTGGGAAAAATCTAAAGAATAATATTTGGTGACATATGAAAATCAGACGAAATTCAAATTTCAGTGTCTATAAAGAAAGCTTTATTGCAACACAGCCACGCCCACTTGCTTACATATTATCTGTGGCTACTCTCGTGCTACAAGGGCAGAGATGAGCCGTTTCAGCAGAGACCATATGGTTCACAAGTCCTAAAGTATAATCTAGCCTTTTATAGAAAAACGTTTGCCCATTCTGATCAAGGGATCTAGGGACTCAACACTGTATTTTTTCCTATGCAATAATTACAAACTTCACTAAATGTCTGTTGGGTTTACCTGCTTTACTGCAAACCCCCAATAGGATAGCACTCCAGTATCTTGATGGGCAATTACCTCTCCCCCATTGTGAGTGGTCTTGGTGGGAAAGCAATTCCCAACTCACCCAGTCAGGATGTCTGCTATTCTACCGGGGTTTTCCTAGATTTACATCTATACTTCAAGGGGACCTCCTTACAATGAATTCTTCATGTATTCATTTGCCAAATACCTATGGAGCACTGTGTTGGCTATTTCCCAGGCACTGTGCTAGGGTCTGCAAACGGTGAACCAAGTCTTAGCACCTGTGGAGGGTACATACCTAGGATAGATGATAAACAGCCAAACAAGTAAATGGACGAGTAACTTCAGATAGTGATGTGTTACAAAGACACGGAGTGAGAGGTTGGCTAATGTCAATTAGTAGTCAGGAGTGGCATCAATGAGTCATGTGAAATGTGGACTGCCCGTTGACATGGACTTGGAAATGTCTAGTGGACAGTTTGTACCTCAGAGACATTAAAGCTAGAGGTAGAAAATTGGAAGTCGTAAGTGTATAAGGAGAAATTTAAATCCCTGCTCATCTAAGGAAAGAGCATAGAGAATGAGGGGAATGTGATACCCAAGGAAACCAAAGGAAGCAATGGTTTAAGAACAAGGAAGTGATTCTGATGAGGGAAATTTCAGAGGCAGGTCTATAAGGTGCCAGCACTAGCTTGATTCAGATTTCAGAGTATGACAGTTCCCATTGCAGGTGGTCCAGAGAGACAGTGGAGAAAAGAAATCCCCTCAATATACAGTCAAGCAAGACATCTCATTTCCCTCTTTGCCCAGGATGGGAAGACAGAAGACCTCAATTAATTTCAATACTGAATCATGGGCCGTAACTAAAGATCTGGTTGGCTGGTTCATGGGTCGAAGAAGCAAGAATGAAGGGACTGGTGATAAGGGTGGGAAGCAACAGGCCTTGTTGAAGAGGTCTAGAACATTAAACCTTTCATGTCATATCAGAACGCTAATCTGCCTACCCCATTGCAAAGCGTTCAATTTCCTAGAAGCAGTAGAGCAGAAAATGTTGCTACCCACCAAAATTTCTTACGCTCTCTCCTTAGTATAGAGTTGTCAGTAGGAAATGGCCGCTCAGCTAGAGGCGGCTGTTCCCAGATTCCCTTGCAGTGAGGTGTGACCAGGTGACTGAGATCTGGCCCATGAAACGTGAGCAGAAGCATTCCCCAATCCTAGGCCTGGCTTATACATCTTCTACGTGGAATTCTTCCATATGCTCTTGCCCTTCCAGGGGCTAGAATCATGATGACCCCCATACCCAGAGCAACGTTGGAAGTTTTGTGTTAAAAGTGGTGGAGTTTCCACCACCCTGGGCCCCAGATGACTGTGGTGGGGAGGGAGGGACAGTCTGCCAAACTCTTCACTTACCCAGTACTGTTTCATGATCAAGAAATGGACTTCTAAGTCAGACAAATGGACTTCTAAGTCAGACAAAGACAAATATCATACAATATCACTTATATGTGGAATCTAAACAAATGATACAAAGGAACTCATTTACAAAGCAGAAACAGACTCACAGACATAGAAAACAAACTTATGGTTACCAAAGGGGAAAGGTAGAGGGTGGGATAAATTAGGAGTTTGGGATTAGCATATACACACTACTATATAAAACAGATAACTAGTAAGGACCTGCTGTATAGCACAGGGAACTCTACTCAACACTCTGTAATAACCTATATGGGAAAGAATCTAAAAAAGAGTGGATATATGTATAAGTATAACTGATTCACTTTGCTGTACACCTGAAACTAACACAACATTGTAAATCAACTCGACTCCAATATAAAATAAAAATTAAATTAATAAAAAAGAAATGGACTTCTGTTGCATGAAAGCCAATACACATTTTGTCACTTTTTATTAACAGCAGCTCATCTACCTTAATACAAACCTGAACCCCTCATGAGATAACGTACTCTAGGGTAACCTGGTGGGTCACACCAACATTTATTGGCCACCTCTAGCTGGCTGGCAAGTTGCAGGTGACAATATCAGAGACATGACTTCCCATCACCTTTGCCATATTTTATTGGTTAGAAGTAAGTCACCAGGGCAGCCCACACTCAAGAGAAAGGAACTGCACAGGGCATAAGTATAACAAAGTGAGGGTCATTGGGGGGTGTATTAGAGACAGCCTGCCACACTAAGTAACACAAAGTAGTTGCAATAATGAACTATAAATCCCTCTCTCCCCCTTTATGATATACTGATTACCTTGAGGTAGAGGAACGAGCAGAGAGCAACCTTGAACAAGACATTGGGGGGTGCGGGGAGTACTGCCAAAGGACAGGGTTCCACCAAAAGGCTGGGACTGCCACAGTGCACAAATCTCTTGTTCAGATCAACAAGATCTTTGGTTGAAACTTGAGATTCAACGTGACCTTCCCGATGTTTCTCCCCTTTCCCTTCCCCAGATGGCCTTGTAAAACAAGCAAAATAGTGAGGCTCCAGATGGAACCATGTCACGGTCAACACGGGTCATTAAGTTGGGATGTCTATGTGTTTTTCACAATTAAACAATTAAATAATTTTCAGTAACTTAATCAAATGAATGTCCAAATCCTGAGAATTGTCTCCTTTGGAGCCAAAGGCAGGAGATCTGGAGGATCTGGCACCATTACTTTATTCATGATTCCAACAACAATTGACCTCTTTTGGTTGTTTATTTTAGTTCTTGGTGTTAAAAAGGTCTATCTAGGCTAAACCATGAGAAGGAGATGGAAAACTGAAATGAGCTTTCTGCAAATTATTTAGAGATGCCCAGAAGCTATTCTGTAACACCAGTATTTTTGAGGACCAAGTGACGTGAATATCAACACTGAAGTGCTGTGCTGACTTACAAAAGGTCCCCAGATGAAAGCTTGCAAGGGAGGCTGATCTTCTATTGATATAAAACAGTAAACCTGGATACATCTGATTAAAATTTAGGTGGAGCACGGAGAACTCCATCTGCCACAGTCCCTTTACTTCCCTCCAGTGGGCACTAAAGATGTCCCACAGAGCGGATTTGAAAACCATGGGGCTACCCAGCTGGATGGCACTGTTCCTTTATCTTTGGGGGCATTTACTCTCCAAGGTAAATTTGGTCTGCTTCTTTATCCTGGAAATCCTGGCAGGCAGGTGCTTGTCAAGTAACACCTAGAAACTGCATTTGGAGACGGGGATTTTGGAAGAGGCTGGATGTTTTGGAGCTAAGAGGTTGCCCCCTTCTGAGACCCAAACAAATTTGGAGCAGGGACTTCCTCAGCCTTGAAGAGGGCTGAGCTGGGAGAAGGATGAGGTGGAGAAAGAAACACTTTAAGGGAGATTCTGGAAAGCACCATTCAAAATCACTTCTGACCCAGCTTTGGAAGTACTTGTCTCTAGTTTCTTGAGAGCCACTCTCAGAACCTAAAAAAGCAAATTAAATTTAAAAATTTAAGAAACTATAGGAGGCTACTCTGGATTTTTATAATGGTGTGTCAGCCTGGCCTCTGTCAATCCAAATTTTTCCCTTTCTTTGAATTCACTGCTAATTTAAATTTATATACATTTAAAAATTCAGGAAGACTTCATATAATCATTGTAGCTTATTCGTGTGCCCCAACCTTAGAGTAAACCACTTGGACAACAAATTCATGGAATCCTTATATACAGTCTTTGCTTATTTGTCATACATTTTTTGCTGCATTAATGGTAATGACTATAAATTCTTGACAATGTCAAATTAAGCATTATTCAATACAAGAACTTTTCCAAAGAAAAGAACTTTCATAGCAGAGTTGAACTCAAACATTCATCTGCTTTTTTTCCAGTTAATGATATTGACATTTTACTATATTAGTTCATTAGAGCATGAAACTTCCTGTCTTATTTTTGAAAAGCTATTTTAGTACTTCATATAAAAGTAACTCTATACCACTGGGACACAGCAAATGCAATGAAACCATCAACCACTCAGTGGGAAAGAAACCATTGCACGCCACTAATCATTATTTTAAATGGAGCACATTCTAGACCTCTCACCTCATAGAGGCAGTCTGTACTTTTTATCACAATAGGTTCCTCAAAATGTCTCTAAACACTAGGGTGGTGAAAAGGAGATCTTTTTCAAACTCTCGCCCATGCCCTGCAAACTCACTATGTTACCTAGAACCCATCCTTGAACTAGCTGGTTTACAAGCAGTCTCCCTCTGCTCAACTGTCAACTTCTGGAATGCAAAAGCCACCTCTGCAATGATTCCACATCGCTGGTACCCACACAGTGGTTAAGGCATTTGGGGAGCCTGAGAGATATTTGAGGACTGATAGAATGACATCATCATGTCACTAAATTGACAACCAAATGGAAAGTCAGTCCCCATTACTACTGCTGCACCACAAACCATCCCAAACCTACTGCCAAAAAGAACCATTTCATTATGTTCACAACTCTGTGGGCCAGGAATCTGGAAAGGGCAGAGGAATGGCTTATCCCTGCTCTACAATGTCTAGGGCCTCAGATGGGGGCAACCCAACAGCAGGGGCTGGAATCATTTGGAGGCTCATTCACTCACACACCTGGCAGTTGATTCTGGAGAGCCGGGAATACTACGTATGGTCTCTCTGTGGCTGCTTGGGCTTACTCACAGCATGGTGTCTGGGTTCCGAGAGTAAAAATCCCCAAAATAACCAGGTGTGGAAGTCACCACAGTCACAAGCTCAATGAGGTTCACACCATGACGGGCCTCGGATACATGACAGTAGACACCCCAGGGTACACATGCAAGGGCCGTCTGGACATTCTGCCAACAGCAGCCCCTTGGCCAGCTTTCAGGCCTGGGCATGTGCCCAGCAACACTGTCTGCCCTCAGACACAGGAGGGACATTGGGAAGAATCCATGCAGGCTTAGAAGCAGCCTTGGGCATTTGGGCAGGGAATTCCTAGGTCTTGGGTACAAGGCATGTGGTCCAGAAGGGGTCACCACATCCACTTAGCCCAGGGGAATCCTGGGCTTGAGGAGAAGTGTAGACAGAGGAGGACTCTTATGACCTGAGGTCCAGGACTGGTGTCCAGGGGAGACACACTGAGGAGTACAAAGTGGAAGTGTTATTCTAACTCAGCCATTTAGAAAAGGCATCAAGGGCTAGAGGACAGCTGCACTGCCTTTTCAAAGATGCATCTGTGTCTGCAAGTATGGCTGTTGGCATTGATACAGATTTTGCTATTGGTATTATTCAGGTTAAATGGTAGACAGAAAACCAGTTAGTGGACTAAATATTTTCCTTTTACATTGGTTTTGGTGCAATGTAGGCATGACAACTTCAAACACAAATGGTCATCACATGGGGCCTGGCTTTGAATTGTAAACCTGAGCTCTCTTCTGGGCTCCCACTACCATCCGCATGTGCAACTTTATGAAGGCAAATTAACCTAAGTCTGGAAAAAGAGCTTATGAGCCTTGTACCAGATGTGTAAATCTATAAGCAAACAGACTTAAAATTCTTGAGCAGAAGGTATCATATAAATGGACTGAAAAACCGCCAATTGCTCACTGCTCAAAAGGAAATGAGCACCATAAAATAAAGTGAAATGAAATGAAATGCAGAATAAAAGCTTAGACTTTATTAACTGTCCTTAACGTTAAGGTGTGGCATCAGCAGACATTTTCTGTAGAGTGACAAAGAGAAATGTTTTTGGCTTTGCCAGCCATATAGTCTCTGTCACAACTACTCAATGCTGCCATTGTAGTGCATAAGTAGCCCTAGACAATATGTAAACAGATGAGCATGGTAGTGTTCCAATAAAACTTTAATGACAAATACAAGCAGAGGGCCAGATCTGGCCTAAAGGCTGTAGTTTGCCAACTCCTGCTCTATGTTAAGAAACAATATCTGGGGTCATTGCATTCTGTTAAGCAGTGTGAACACCTCAGTCATTATATTAAAAATAAAACTAAGCAGTATGACTCTAATCTTGACTACGACCTCCAGAATGTGCTGGAAGTAATCAGCAATGTTAATGGACACCTTTGCCTTTTTTTGTGAGCTGGTTTGCTTTTAACTGAAACACAGCTACCATCAGCAGCAGACACAGCCCAGGCTACTGGGATTCTGTGCTCAATGAGTTCGTCATATAGGATCAATGTAAAAGAGCAATGTAAAAAGGAACTTTTTTCTAAAAATAAAAGGCTTTTTTTACTTATGAGATTATTTACTTTTCTTTGGAATGTTGTTTTTCCTAGATCCATTTCCAAAGTAAGAACTATTGAAACTGTTTTAGATTTTTTTTAAATTAAAACTATGTATGTGCAAGATACATAAAGTCATTGATCTCAACCAATAAGGGAGATCAAATAAGAATGAAAAGTACCATGATACAAGACCAAGCAAAGCAAGCAAACGTAGAGCCATGGCTTTTCAAGGCAGGAAGAGCTCTTAAAATCCATCTGGTGCAGCCCCTGCCCTATTGGATTGCATGACTGCATCCCTGAAAAGGAGAGTTCTCAGTTCTTTGCAGGAGTACCATGCCCCAGGGACCCCACTCAGTCAGGAAGATGCGGTTCTTGGCAGGGAAACCAGGCACCTGCCAGGCACGCGTGCTGTGCTACCAGAGCTGGGACACACGAGTCACGATGCGTGAATGGCCCAGCCCTGGCAATGCAGAACCCAGGTCAAGGAAAGCAAAACCAGTTCCAGATCACACCACCAGTGGACTTGAGATTGCGGAGAAAGACACTCTCAGTCCTGCTTAGGATTGGCCCAGAAATTGCTCGGGAAAGAACATACACAGTAGCAGGCCCAACAGCAGGCTGGGGAGGGCAGGCAGGGCTGACAATGAGTGACAGTGACCTGCTGGTATTGGATCAGCCAGTTTAGTCAATTCTTAAGACCCCTTGAGTGGCTGCTTGGTATTGATTAGTAGTTTGCCTTGAGAAGGTTCCTGTTCTGTGGCACCTAAAATATCTAAAATCTGAAATTCCCTGAGTATTACCTACTATGCAGAGACTAGGAAGCAATCATATTTCATACAACTTAAAGTTAAAATGTGCTCTGCCAATAGCATCTTCTGCCCTATCTAGTCTCATTTGCATCATGCTCTTCTGACTCGCTGTGTGATTTTGAGGTTATTTGATTTCTCTGTTCTTTAGTCTTCTCACCTTACAAAAATAGGGGGAAAGCAATTTCTACTCACTTCACAGGACTGTTGAGACAATGAACTCATGCCTGTAAGGTGCTGCTGTGGGAAGCTATTGTTCTGCTGCCCAAACTTCACCTACTTGTATGAATTATGTGTTTATTTTCTGTATTTCATGATGCTTTGACATTTGGGGGTGGTTCATCCTAGAAAGACCTTCCATCCCAAAGCTAATTCCTAGAGACAGCAAACCATTCAATCTACAGCCCATACCTGCTGGCTGCCTCCTTGATAGAGCTCTCTCAGATGGAGCCGCTATCCCTGTCATGATCTGCATGTTTGTGCACTCCCTCCAAATTCATATGTTGAAATGAAATCCTAACCCCCAACATGATAGGAGGTGTGGCCCTTGGTAGGTGATTAGGTCATGAGAGTGGGGCCCTCATGGATGGGATTAGTGCCCTTATAAAAGAGACCCCAAAGAGATCTCTAGTTCCTTCCACCATGGGAGTATGCAACCCAGAAGAGGGCCTTAACCGGAATCTGACTGTATTGGAAAATCTGATCTTAGACTTCCAGCTTCCAGAACTGTGAGAAATAAATTTCTGTTGTTTATAAGCCACCCAGTCTACTGGATCCTGTTATAGCAGCCAAAATCAACTAAGACAACCGCCCTGCCCTAGTATCACCCCAGGGCCAGCTACTCGGCAACTAGGGGCAGTCCCTACATACTGAAATTATTCAAACTAGCCAATCCCAAGTATGTATATCCTTCCTTGCCCCTTCCTAGCTGTGAAAACCACAGTAAAGGCTTTTGCCCATGATGTTCCTCAGCCCTCCACTTCCTAACCAGCTCTAGGTCCCTTCCTGGTGTGGCCCTGTGTGGTGTGTCATGACTCCTATTTCTAGAGATCTGTATGAGCTTTTTCCCTAGTGATAATCATTTCTGTGTCTGTGTATGTTACCACACCTGATTAAAACAAATCCCAAGTACATTTTAACACACTGCCCTTCTCCAGCATCTGTATCCCCAATCCCTCTGGTACAATGTATTGGTTATCTATTGCTGCATTACAAGTTACCACAAACTTGGCAGCAGAAAACAAACATTGACTATTACAGTTTCTTTGAGTCAGGAGTTTGAGCACACCTTAGCTGGGTCCTCTGCTTCATGGTCGTCACAAGTTGGCAATTGAGTGGCTGGCCAAGGCTGGGGTATCATCTGAACACTTGACTGGGGAAGGATCTGCTTCCAAGTTCACATGGTTGAGGGCAGGATTCAGTTCCTAGAGGGTAGGTAGACTAACGGCCTCTATTCTTCAATGGCTATTGGCTGGAAGTTGCCCTCAGTTTTTTGCCATATGGGCTCCTCCAACATGGCAGCTCGCTTTCATCAAAGTATGCAAGCTCAGAAGCCAATAAAGAGAGTCTGAGAGCAAGGAAGAAGTCACTATCTTAGGTAATATAATCACAGAAAGGACATACCATCACCTTTGCTATATTCCACTGGTTAGAAGCAAGTGACTAGACCTAGCCTTGAGTCAAGGGGACAGGAATACACAAAAGCATAAATATCAGGAGGCAGGGATATCTGGGAGCCATATTAGAAACTGCCTACTACAGGGATCATCCATCCTTATTTTTGGCCCGTAAGTTTCGGGTAGGACTCCCCTGATTCAGGAGTGGGGCATGTGATTAGGCCTTAGCCAGTCAGAATGCCACATTTCCCTAGGCTTTGTGATTACTGATTAGTTTCAGGATAGGCACATCACCCATTCAGCATCAGTAAGATTCTGAAAAGGAACCTCTCACCTCCATGGGTTTGAACCTAAGAGGATGCAAAAGTCTAGACCTACTGCCGCCATCTTGCTATCACATGAAGTTTGAGGTTGAACCAATATAAAGTAGATGGAGCCAAGAGATAGAAGGTTAGAAAAAGAGGTGGCAAAAGAGACTGTTGGAAAGCTAAATAATTTAATGTGGCTAAGAACATTAATCTCACATTGCTGAGGCCAAAGGATGTATCTACAAACATGTACCTTGCCATCCTCAGCCCTTTTTAAAAGCTGAGCTGAACACAAGAGGCCTCTGATTTTTGATGAAAAAAGCACCAAATCTCCTAACAAATAAAAAAGCAATGTGCATTCCTTGGCCAAAGTAGACACAGAGTTTAAGACATTTTAATTTCTAAAAATAAAGTCACATACAATCCTCGGAGGTGTTCTCCAGTTAATATTTATGACTGAGGATTTAAAAATAATCAGCATCCATGAAGAGCCATCTCTCCCCTTTTTTCTTAATGCTTTTTTGACGGAAAGTGTTTCATAGACTGAACTCTCTAATGAGGGAATATTTATATGACATACCAAAGCAGATGTGAGTCTCATTTTATGAAATCCAAACCCAGATGGTCTTTTCTTTCCATTGTCTTAGGTAATTTATATGAAAGCAGAACATGAAAAAAATTCAAATGTAATTTCTTTTCCACCATTTATACTTAATGGCCCTGTAATCACTTTCATGGCCTCAGTTTCTCTGCCGAGTCTCCAGAGGGTCTGTGGATTAGTTCATGTCACAGAGGTGCTCTCCAGCAATTGGAAATGCCCAGCAAGAGTGGAAATGTCTGTTATCATGAAACATGCATTTTCAATTTAGGTTATTCCACCATGTGTCCTCCGTAGAGAGTCCAAAATACTCTCCTAATTTGAATCAGCCCAGAGGGTATAGACTAAAAGAAAGACCCGTGGGCAGAAAAAAATAAAATAAAAGACTGACCCTGAACTCAACTTCTTTAAATGAGTTTTCTTCGGGAACTTTCTGTTTCATTTGGTCATCTATGGGGAAATGGAAAAGACGGTTGAAGGATAAAAGGGAAGAGAATACAAAAGGGCTCCGAGAGGTGTTCAGGAATTTCCTTTTGCTTGAGAATTCCTGGAATATGACGGAGTCAGGGTTGAATTTTTCCACTTGGCTTAGTGACAGTTTCTGCCACCTTCCCAGACATTACCTTGACAACCCATTCAGGCTACGTTCTTGAGAATTCGTTCGCAGGCTCCAAACAGAATAATCACACCCATTTAGTTATCCTCTACTTAAAATTGTATTTGTAAATGTTGGCTTCAGACACTCTAAAGGGCGTTTGGAGCTCCACGGATTGCATGAAATTGGCCTGTGTAATGTAGTATATTTTCCAGCACCTCATAAATTGTACTGTATTCATATATTCACAGCGTAGAGATATCTCGGATTCTCTCTGAAATTAAAAATTATTTTCGTCTCATTTCTCCTTGAATCCAATTCTCCACATTCCCAAGCATGTGAGTAATGGAGTGAACAGAGGACAGGGTTCCCCCATCCAATGGTGACCAGATACCTGCAGAGCTTTGGGAGCCTGAACGGATAGAGGCAGGTGCAGAGAGGGAGGTCTGAGCAGCCAAAAGAAAAGTAGAATCAGGGACCTGGACACCTGGGGTCTAGAAATTTCCACGAGCCAAGGAGAGCTGGCATTTGGTTTTTTTTTTCTGAGCACAAAATTCTCTGTGCATTTAACTCAGGGCGTTCAGTGCTCTTTATTTTCCTCTTTGTGCTTCTAAAACTAAATTTAAAAAAAAAGAATGGCTTCCCTGGTGGCGCAGTGGGTGAGAGTCCGCCTGCCGATGCAGGGGACACGGGTTCGTGCCCCGGTCCGGGAGGATCCCACATGCCGCGGAGCAGCTGGGCCCGTGAGCCATGGCCGCTGAGCCTGCGCGTCCGGAGCCTGTGCTCCGCAACGGGAGAGGCCACAACAGTGAGAAGCCCACGTACCGCAAAAATAAAAAAAAGAAAAAGAAAAAAGAAAAAAGCTTTACCACATTTGCGGGCAGCAGCTAAGAAGCAACAAGAGAGTTTTTTAAAAATTGACACACCATCACATTTCGGGTCCCTCCTAACACGGGGAGCTTTTAGGGCCGATGCTGAAAAGATCTGCCTCCTCAACCGTGTTTGGAGGCTCGGGTCAGGCCCTCCGTCATTTCACTTTCTTTTAAGTTGATTTTTTTCGGGAGATGGGCCTTAAAACGTCTTGTATTTCCCACTCACCAGGTCTGTCCTTCCGACAGCACCTTGATTCCCCAGAGAGCATCCTGTCAGCAAATATCAGTCAGCGGAAGCCAGTCTACCCTGCAGTCCCGCTACTGCCTCCACCTCCAAGCTATCCCCGCCTCAGACACGCCTATGAACTCGGAGTCCCAGAGAAAACTGATGTGGATGAAAAGTACAAAATCCAAACTGCTGAGCGTACCCAGCGTGCGGCTGCCTTTCCCGCGCGCTGGTGGGGCAACGGCCAGGGTCACGGGGGCCTCGAGTCCACAGAAAGCGCACGAGGCAGCCAAGGTCACCGAGTGGACTCTTGCGCTCTTTCACCTCAATGAATTCGAAGCAAAATCTTCATGTCGTTGGTGCCATGTCCATCCAAGGGGTCAGAAGTCCCTGCCCAACTGCGATTTAACCATGCACAACGAATAGCCCGCTTTTTCTATATACTGAGCTGCCACTGCGCGCTACTGTTTCCATCTGGATGTCCCGATGTCACCACGGCGCCACAGCCCACTCAACAGCCCCCTGTTAGACAGAAACTTACCTCTCCTAATCAAAGAAGAAACGAGGACGTTTGGTGGTCGAATGATTTATATCTCAGACGCAGCTTCACATATTTTTAGAGTTATATCAGCGACTAAAACCACACAGTAAATACCTCCAGATTCAGAGAACTCTTAATTTTTTTCTTTTTTAAACACAAACCTTCAAATCTAAGCAACAGTTTGGTCATTTCCATAAAACACAATTGATTTGAAGAACTAAATTACCACAATGAGAGCCTTAATTGGTACCACCCCTCCCCCTAAATGGAAATGGGTCTGACTTTTCAGATGTTATGAACAGAAAGGTATACTATTTGATGATTTTCTATGCAGATAATGTCTCATCTATTTCAGCAGCCTGCCATTTCCTTAGCAAAGGCATTTGGGGAGTGAAACCATATTTCCCCCATTAGAAATTTTGTTTTAAATGAAGCCTCGCCCATAAAAGAGAAGATAAGCATCTAATTTGAGAACCCTGGGAGTTTCAAGTTAGAATTTTGATCATGCAGCTTACTGCCGTCTCTGGCTGAAACCGTCTGGCTATCCGCACACAAAAGCACACTGCTCTCTGCTTGTCATGCTTTTAACTTTAATCTCTGCTATAAAAAGAAAAAAAATGGCATTGTTGGGCCCTTGAAAAGCTTCAACTGTCAGTAGGAAATATAATAACCTTTGCTGCATAGAGGCCAGGTGTCCTGCAGTAACAAGCCTGGTGAAAGAGGGGAGAGCTGTCTCTGGCAGCTATGCATTGGTGATCTTGCTGGGCTGCAGTCAGATGCTGAGAACTCTGGGCTGACAGACGGCTAGGCAAACCACACCGTCGCACACAATGGAGCCGGGCTTTGGGCGGGGGAGGGGAGGGTTACTGCTGGGAGACTTGGGAAATACAATAAGCTTGATCTCTCATGTGGGAAAATCCATGGTGTTTAATAGCTTCATAAAATGGCGTGCCTTTGTCTCTGTATATAAAGTCCCCAGTAAATTCTTACATTACCACCATTATAAAGCACAGCAACGGAAACGCTAAGCTGTGCTATGTGATCCCCCATGGCAAAGGTTAGGAGGACCCAAAATTCATAAGGACTTCCAAGAAAATACCACTAGGGTGTAATTTAAGCAGGCTTTGTGGCCATCATTTTCAGCGCGACGCACAACGTGCTTTCGTGACATACACCACCCCACCGTAATGGTAATGCTTCCCAAAGAAAATCGACAAGACTAAAAAAGATGAAAGGTCAGGAGGGAAATGAGGAGTGCAATCATGGCGACAACTGGCTCTGAGCGCGAGTCCGGAAGCGACCACATGTTGCTTGATACGATTCCGTGATAGCGTGGAAGGGGCTGCTCTGCCTTCTGCAAAGACCCCGCTTTCTGCAGAACTGTAATTTCAGTGTATACCTCGAGCCTGTGATTTGAGGCTGAGATGGGCATTTCCACTGAATCCTCATGGCTTTCGCTCACACAGTGGACATTTAGCTTCACAGGGAGCCCTGCCTGTCACTCAGACTTAGGTGAAAGTGGTCAACTGGATTTTCCCCAGAAACTGTCTTCAATTCCTGAGCGTGTATTAACTTCTGGTGGGGATCTTTAGGGAGGAAGGGAGCACAAACTCTAAGGATACTGGCATGAGAAACTCATGGAGAAAATCCTCGGCTACCCACTAATTTGGGTCGTGCGGTGTTATGATTATTTAACTACCCAACCTAATATAGGATTAGCCTAAATGCATCAATTTTCTGTGAAGTGAAAGACTATGATGTATATTTAATATGCAATTAACAATTCCATAAGTTCCACAAATTTAGAAAACGCATTTTATTTGACAGTCTAGAACAGGGAGCTGACAAACTTTGTCTATAAAAGGGCAAATCATAAACATTTTAGGCTTTGAAGGCCATATGATCTGTCTCACCTACTTAACTCTGCTGTTGGACAATAGGGAAGCAAATGGCATGGCTGTGTTCCAATAAAACTTTATTTACACCAACAGGCAGTGAGCTGAATTTCGTCAGTGGGCCATGGTTTGCAGACACTACGTCTAGAACAGCCCTGCCCAATAAAAATATAACACTACATAGGTACTGTTAAATTTTTAGTAGCTACCTTTAGAAACATTAAAAAGAAATGGGGGCTTCCCTGGTGGCACAGTCGTTGAGAGTCCGCCTGCTGATGCAGGGGACACGGGTTCTTGCCCCGGTCCGGGAAGATCCCACATGCCGCGGAGTGGCTGGGCCTGTGAGCCATGGCCGCTGAGCCTGCACGTCCAGAGCCTGTGCTCCACAACGGGAGAAGCCACAACAGTGAGAGGCCCCCGTACCACAAAAAAAAAAGAAAAGAAAAGAGAAATGGGTAGGGCTTCCCCGGTGGCACAGTGGTTAAGAATCCACCTGGCAATGCAGGGGACATGGGTTCGAGCCCTGGTCCAGGAAGATCCCACATGCCGCAGAGCAACTAAGCCCATGAGCCACAACTACTGAGCCTGCGCTCTAGAGCCCGCGAGTCACAGTGACTGAAGCCTGTGTGCCTAGAGCCCGTGCTCCACAACAAGAGAAGCCACCACAATGAGAAGCCCACGTACCACAACAAAGAGTAGTCCCCACTCGCTACAAGTAGAGGAAGCCCGCGCACAGCAACAAAGACCCAAGGCAGCCAAAAATAAACAAATAAATTAATTAATTAAAAACAACAACAGCTGTCACTTGAAAACCTTCTTGTAAAAAAAAAAGAAATGGGTAAAATTAATTTCAATAATATATTTTATTTACCCCATTATATCAAAAATATTATAACAATACTTGTCAGAGTGGCTATCATCACAAAGAACACAAACAACAAGTGTTGGCGAGGATGCGGAGAAAAGGGAACCCTCGTATACTGTTGGTGGGAACATAAATTGGTGCAGCCACTGTGGAAAACAGTATGGAGGTTCCTCAAAAAACTAAAAAAACAGAGCTACCGTAAGACCCAGCAATTCCACTCCTGGGTATATATCTAAAAAAAACAAACACTAATTTGGAAAGATACATGCACCCCAATGTTCATAGCAGAATTATTTACAATAGCCAAGATATGGAAGCAACTTAAGTGCAACAGATAAATAGATAAAGATGTGATATATAGATATATAGATATATACACACACACATATATGATGGAATACTACTCAACCATAAAAAAGAATGAAATTTTGCCATCTGCAGCAACATGGATGGACTTGAAGGGTATTATGCTAAGTGAAATAAGTTAGAGAAAGACAAATACTGTATGATATCACTTATATGTACAATCTAAAAAATACAAACTAGTGAATAAGAAGCAGACTCACAGATATAGAGAACAGACTAGTGGTTACCAGTGGGGAGAGGGAAGGGGGGAAGGGCAACATAGAAAAAGGTACAAACTATTATGTTAAAAATAAGCTACAAGGATATATTGTACAACATGAGGAAGATAGCCAATATTTTAAAATAACTATAAATGGAGTATAACCTTTAAAAATTTGTCAATCACTATACCGTACATCTGCAATTTACATAGTACTGTACATCAACTATACTTCAATAAAAAAATTATCAAAAAATATTATCACAAATGTAGTCAATATAGAAATTATTAATGAGATGTTTTATATTCTGGATTTTATTGTCTTCGGAATCCAGTGTGTGTTTTACCAACACAGCACATTTCAATGCAGACTAGTCACATGTCAAGGGCTCAAGAGCCATAAGCACCAGGGGCTCCTGTTTTGGACAGGACAAATTGAGAAGCTCCGTCACAACTGTCACCAGGTTCCCTAATATTAAGATGTTGCCCTCCACAATTGCTGACTGATGAAATTAGAATGACTGGTGTGAAGTCCTGCATGGGATTCCTTCTCTGGAACCAGCAGTTAGAACTCACGGCAGAGAAAAGGCACTGGGTGTCCATATCCTAAGCTCAGGGGACCACCAATTTCTGGCAGCCACCTCTGCCCGCGCCCAGAGGATGCACTGAAACGGGCCCTGTCAGCACAACAAGCCCCACCTCAGATGTCAAACAGGCCATGATGAGGGATGCAGGTTTGAAGATAAGATGAACTCCCCTCCAGGAAGCAGCAGAGCTCCTAGACCCCATTCCCTCCCAAACAAGAGGAGAGAGCTCCCTGAAAACCCTCTCACAGTCACCTGCAGAAGAGCATCCCATTTCACGGCAGAACACTTCCTGAGCGACTGTACCTGCAGCCCTGCCCCACTGCTCAGATGTGGAAAGAGGAGCCCTGGGGAGAGGTGGGATATTCAAGTGAACAAAGGGAAGAGGCAGCTCCTGATGGGTTTGGAAGACACATCCCACCTGTGCCTGGCAGCCCAGAGCTGGTGCTGCTGGAAATTCGTTGGCGTTGGGGTTTCAGGTGTACCCAGAGCAAAGGGCAAAGAGGTGTGCCTGTCAGAGGGCCAGATGCCTGCGGAGCTGCAGGATGGAGTCAGAAAGCACTGGGTCTTAATCCCACTCCTGGGCATATAGCCAGAAAAAAAACATAATTCGATAGGATGTATACACCCTGATGTTCACTGCAGCACTATTTATTCAATACAATAGCCAGGACATGGAAGCAACCTAAATGTCCATCAACAGTGGAACGGATAAAGAAGATTTCATATATACAATGGAATATTACTCAGCCGTAAAAAGGAATGAAATAGTGCCAATTGCAGAGACGTGGATGGACCTAGAGATTGTCATACAGAGCGAAGTAAGTCAGAAAGAGAAAAACAAATATCGTATAATATCGCTTAAATGTAGAATCTAGAAAAATGGTACAGATGAACTTATTGGCAAAGCAGAAATAGAGTCACAGATGTAGAGAACTTACAGTGGGCTTCCCTGGTGGCACAGCAGTTAAGAATCCGCCTGCCAATGCAGGGCACATGGGTTCAAACTCTGGTCCGGGAAGATCGCACATGCCACGGAGCAACTAAGCCCGTGCGCCACAACTACTGAGCCTGTGCTCTAGAGCCCGCAAGCCACAACTACTGAGGCCCGTGCACCTAGAGCCCGTGCTCCGCAACAAGAGAAGACACTGTGATGAGAAGCCCACACACCGCGACGAAGAGTAGACCCCACTCGCCACAACTAGAGAAAGCCCGCACGCAGCAACGAACACCCAATGCAGCCAACAATAAAATACATAAATAAAAATTAATTAATTAAATATAATTTTAATGGGGAGAAGACCTAAATAGACATTAAAAAAAAAAGAACTTACAGTTACCAAGGGGGTAAGTGGGGGTGGGACGAATTGGAAGATTGGGATTGACATATATACATGTATAAAATGGATAACTAATGAGAACCAACTGTAGAGCACAGAGAACTCTACTCAATGATCTGTGGTGACCTAAATGGGAAGAGAATTAGAGTGGATATATGTACACATATAGGTGATTCACTTTGCTGTACACCTGAAACACAACATTGTAAAGCAACTATGCTCCAATAATAATTTTTTAAAAAATAGTGCTGGGTCTTGCAAGTAGCTGCCTGCAGAGATGACTAGAGCCACAGCTGTAGCCTTGGGCTTCAGGAAAAGGGAGCTGTGAATGGCCTTGGGCAGTGCTGCCTTAAAATGCACAGGACTGTATCCCCAACACAAGACTGTTGAAATAAGTGCCAGTGACCAAAGGCATGAAATTAGATGTAGCTGCACGCTAGGAGAGCCTGCTGTCCGGGGGGAAGCAGTAGGCTGGTGAGCAGTTATTACAAGGTGCAAGGTCATTTGATCTGCAGCCTATGGGTTGAGACTCTTCCAGGGTCATGGTCAGTAGGATTTTCACTCAATGGACACAGGAAATTAGAGACCTGTTATAATTATCAAGGCCTAAACCATTATGGAGACATTTTTCCGTATAAACAAAAGCTGTGGCCTCACAGACGAGACAATTTCAGATTGAATTACTGTTGAGAAAAAGAAAAGGAGCCCCTGTGACCAGGATGCATCAAGACAAAACCAAAAGTCCTCTGCAGTCATGTGTGAACACAGACAAAACACCAACATCGCCCAAGCCACAAACGACAAAATGTCCCTCTCTCCTGGCTCATATAAATGATTGCTGCTTCTTTATCAATTACAGCTTTGGCCTTGTTCTCATCTTCCCTCCTCCTACATGAGGGCTATTGCGTTACCCAGTCCCAGAAGGACCCCTGCTTCCCGAGATCGTGCCATCCAGAGCGAAGTCCCGCTTCCTTACACCCACCCCAGAGTCACCTACCTTGAGTTCAAATCCCGTAGTAAGTGTGTCAGGGATCCCCAAGATGGAGTACAGTGAAAAGATACAAAGCAAAAATCAGCCAAGGGAAAAGGTACATGAGTCAAGTCCAGAGAAAACCAGGCTCCAGCTTCCAGAGTCCTCTCCCGGTGGCCCTCACAGGACATGCTTAATTCCTCCAGTATCGATCAAGCTGTGACTACACCTGTGACATGCCATCACCGGGGAACCTCATTAGAGGTTCAGTGGCCCATGTTTTTATTGGGGGCTGATTACACAGGCACTTCCTGCCTAGCATGTACCAACGTTTCAGACTCCCAGAAGAAAAACAGGTGCTCAGCATCACCTCACTGCTCGCACAGACAGCTGGAGCTCCGTGAGCCACTCTTGTCAGTTTGGAAATGCTGGGAACATTCCCAAAGTCTGGATTCGCAGATGAAGGCCAAAGGCCAGGCTTGCAAATGGGCCTTTGAAAGAATAGCAGCCTCATGCCTGCTTCGCTACCTGTTTTCTGCACAAGTCTTTTCTCTGACTCACATGTCCCGCTTGGCCCCCAGGTGTGCATTCTCGCTCTGTGAGTAAGGAACCTAAATTGTTCACCTCCAACTATCTTCCTAGGGGTCTGTGGCTGGAGGCCATTAACACTGTCCAGTGCCGGTTTGCAAGGATTTTCAAGGGGAACCCTGAAATCAGTCCTCGTCTGTCCAGTGTTACCCCTAGAAGCCCCTCCAGGAGGGAGGCTGCAAATCTGACCAGTCAGCAAGACCATGGAGGACAGGCAGCACAACGCTAACGAAGTAAAGCAAGACGAGGCCACCCTGTGGCTGCAAATATGCCTCCCAAGCACTCACTCACTCTACGTGTATATGACGAGCACCTACTGCAGACAGCCCACCCTCCAGGGACTGGGGGAGGTCAGGCCTTTTCCCTGCAGCGAGGGAAACAAGGCACCGCTACCTAAGAGGCTAAAGAATTGAAATGACCATATCCAAAATAGACATGGCAATGACTCAATTACTGCATCTAGAGTAGGGGGGACAGGGGAGGTGGGTAACCAGTACTGAGCTGTATGCCTAGTATATATTCTGTCTTGATCCTCATAGCAATTTCCCGAGGTAGACTTTGGGCCCGATTCATTCTGGGTAACTGGGTGTCAGGAAGGAGAAATCCCTCGCCCAAGATCCAACAGTAGGTGGCAGCGCTAAAATTCGAACCCAGGGGGCTTCCCTGGTGGCACAGTGGTTGAGAGTCCACCTGCCGATGCAGGGGACACGGGTTCATGCCCCGGTCTGGGAAGATCCCACATGCCGCGGAGCGGCTGGGCCCGTGAGCCATGGCCGCTGAGCCTGCGCGTCCAGAGCCTGTGCTCCGCAACAGGAGAGGCCACAGCAGTGAGAGGCCCGCGTACCGCAAAAAAAAAAAAAAAAGATCATTATTAAAATTCGAACCCAGGGTCAACTGGCGGGCAATCCCTCACTCTGGGAGTTTTCAGCGGCTCTTAGATTATGTGACTCCCATTATCACCCCACATCACACAAGAAGTATGGTGATGGGGGCAAAGGCGTGAAGGGGACAAAAAGCCAGCTATCTGTGGAACAAAGTCCCAGGCAGGGTGCTTGGTTTTAAAACTGTGGGTAATCATTAGTCAAATCCATTGCACCCGCCTTCACTAATCAAGCTCGTTTGAAGACTTGCACGTCCTCCAAGCTGCAAGTAGCCTAAACAAAAGATGTCTGCCTGAATTTTCCAGGAACTTGGAGTCACCCGTGTCTACTTTGACCCGAACTGCTTACGACTGGATAGGACCACCGACCCTCCAACTGGGCACGTGCGAGTGTCCATACCTTGATATCAGAGTGCCAAAAGCCCCACCCTTAAATCATGCTAAGCACCTCCATTTTTTCACGTGCAGAGGCCTGTGGCTTAGACACGCCTGCGCAGAATGACAATTACTCCACCTATTTCCTAATCACCCCTCCCCGCACTCCCCCGCCCCCTCAGACCGCCCCACTTCTGTATTCATCATCCCATAAATATCCCTCGCCCCTCGAGTGCAGGGTAAACCCTCTCTTTGCTGCAAACCTCAGGGTCTCGGCGTTTTGGCTTGCTGCGTGGCAAGCAAAATGAATGTGGTTCCGTAACAGTTTCAAGCAAGGGAAACTCAACTCTGCGGATCTTAAAGTGAAGAGGAATTTATCTGGAAGTTGAAAGTGCAGCTCATAGACTCAGTGGGACAGCCGTAGAAATGGGCCCAGAAAACCTGGGGCCGGGGGGTTAGGGAACAAGAGGGGCCTGGTAACAGAGCCAAGCCTGGTACTTGCACCCTGGTCTTTCCCATAACCCTCGACGTATGCTCATCCTTTTGTCAGTGAAGGCCCCTCAGCTCAGGAAGCAGGGCTCCAGGGGCTCTGCCGGCAACGGAGTGTAGTCACTACCCTTGAGGGCACTGTAAACTAACAGGGGAGCAATAATCAGGTAAAAATGCTACTGGATGGGCTTCCCTGGTGGCACAGTGGTTGAGAATCTGCCTGCTAATGCAGGGGACACGGGTTCGAGCCCTGGTCTGGGAGGATGCCACATGCCACGGAGCAGCTGGGCCCATGAGCCACAACTACTGAGCCTGCGTGTCTGGAGCCTGTGCTCCGCAACAAGAGAGGCCGCGATAGTGAGAGGGCCGCGCACCGCGATGAAGAGTGGCCCCCACTTGCCACAACTAGAGAAAGCCCTCACACAGAAACGAAGGCACAGCACAGCAAAAATAAATAAATTAATTAATAAACTCCTACCCACAACATCTCCTTTAAAAAAAAAAAAATGCTACTGGAAGTAGCCAAAAGGGAGCCATCAGTCCCACGAGGCGGGGCACAGGAAAGCTTTATAGGAGTGTCTCTATGGCCTGAGAAATGTTCTATTTCCTCACCTTTTTGTGCCTCAATTCCCTAACCAAAAATGGAAGCTATTCAAACATAGGGAGGGTAACTTCTCAACACTTCACAGCAAAGAACCCTTAGCATGGTGTGGGAATTTGAGCCGGCGTCTAAGGCAGACATCCTTAATTTGGTTATAGCCCTCTCTCCCTGGGCAAGGGTGCATCGCACCATCCTTCCCAACGCAGTTACAGCCATCAACTGCATTTGATCCAAAAGTGTATTCTTCATGGCTAGTTTAGGCACAGTGCAGAAAAAATAATTTTGCTTTGAATCACTGGCGTTTCATCCACTTTTTTTAAAATTCCCCAATTAATAAAACACAAAATACCTCTCTTTAAGTTAACTCTTTTCATTGACAGTACTAATCTCTTTCAGTAGTTCATCTCAATTTGGTGGAATTGTTTTATCTACACCCAGACACTAGGGACTTTGTGTGTAGCTTGTAAAATGATTGAATTTTCCACTTTCATCACTTAAATCACAATGTCTCATTTTAGATTCTTTAAGTTTGTATGAAAAGTTCCAAAGTTCTGGTTCTGGAAACCAGATACTTTGTGCTGTGCCGTTTCATGGAGTATTATTTCCACTGTTGCAAAAGTTGATACCCTTGCAATTAAGTTGGTGAGAAGTGTCATTCTTGACAGGGATAATTATAGTCAGCCCCTCCCAAGGGCAGGAGGGGGGCAGAAACACTGGGTGGGGCTTTCAGCTGGTACATATCTCCCCAGAAAGTTCTAATTTCCCTGCTTCCAATGGGGTCCCTTACCCGAGTAAATTCTTTATAAACATAAATTCTTTATGGTATATGGCTATTCCCCCAAAGAAAGGTGGGAGCCCTTGGTTTAGGGAGAGAGGCTAGCTTGCAGCTTAGACCGAATACCCAGGTGTGCAAACCTTGATGGCGTGCCTGCAACAGGATCCAGTTCATGACCTTACCTGCAGCAAGACCTCTGAGGGATGGTGAAAAGAAAACATTACCTCCCCCTAGCTGCACTGACGTACAGCCAAAATCCTTACATTTTAAAATAGAAAGTCTCCACGTAGCCCATCCTTCTGTTCTGGCAACAACAACCTGGCTTGGCCACCATAAAATCTTTTTTTTTTTTTTGACTTGAAAAATACGGGATTTATTATTTTTTTAACATCTTTATTGGAGTATAATTGCTTTACAATGGTGTTTTAGTTTCTGCTGTATAACAAAATGAATCAGCTATACCGTAAAATCTTTTAATTTCAGTTTTCTTGATGAGGGTAGGGGGATCCCCAAGCATTTCGGTAGCTTATTTACCAACACCCTTGAAAGTCAATACTCCCTTTAGGGAATAAAATATAGAACAGAATATTTGCCACGCTTGCCATATTTCATTTTTATTATGATTTCCTTTTGGGTACTTTATATTAATTGTTCTCCTTTTCAGTATTCATCATGGACTCAGCCTTCACAAACTCACCTTTTTGGTCAAGTATTTCATACCCACCTTGTTTATCCCTCCAGCAAAATATAAAATCCAATACTCACAAAAATGCTCTTTTATTGGAAAGCAGAATTAAGAGCCCAAATCTGGGCAGTCAGGGTGCATAGTAAGGACTTCTACCTATGTACTAGCAGTTTGTTTCCAGGTCACTGTAGTAATAGAGCTAGAATGATTTTTCTATTTAAGGTCATGACTTCACATGGTTATTTCTATTATAATGCTAATACTAGTAAATCCCTTTTAAAACTTTTGCTTGCATCTAAGTGTCTAATCCTTATATTCTGTACAACGTAACTTACACTTTTAACTCCTTTCCCAAGCTGTAATCATATCCCTTCTCTCTCGAATTCTTCACATGTCTTTTTGACCACTATTTTGTAATCACTTTTGGCCTGTATATGTCTATTGGGAATTATAATATCTACCTCAATGGGTTGTTTTAAACACTCAATGAGATAAGTGAAACTTTTTTGGTAAATTGGCTTTTTCTGATTAGCATACTAATGTACACCAATAAAATAGCTTTCACAAAAGTAAAACTGGGAAAGACATATTTCTAATTGAAGTGGAATAGTTTTGAATCTACTCACAGCTAGTCCCAGATATATAATCAATTTCCTGTTTTTATGTATGTACCAAGCCTTAAACACATAATGAAATAAGAAACCTGAACTGTTGAAATATACTTCAATAACATTTTCTAAAAAGCACGCTCTGTGTCCTTGTGACAAAATAAACTCTGAAGTCATTTTAAGTTCTAACCATCTATGCTTCTAGGGTTGTATTTTTCTTAAGAAGTGAGTATTTCTATACTTGAGGATATTTTCATGAGGAGACCACAAGGAAAGTGAGGAGCAAAAGACTGAAGCCTAGGAAATCAAGGGGACTTTTCAGAAGGAAAAGTGGAGAGGCCTTGTCTATGTGCACAGATAGCAATGAGACAACACATCAATGCTTCCTTTAGCCTGGACTTTATTTGAAAATATTTTTAACGCTACATTTTTAAAAGATATGGAGAAAACTACTAGAGCTAATCAATGAATTTGGTAGGTAGCAGGATACAAAATTAATGCACAGAAAACTCTTGCATTCCTATACACTAATGATGAACAATCTGAAAGAGAAATTAAGGAACACTCCCACTTACAACTGCAACAAAAAGAATAAGATACCTAGGAACAAAGCTACCTAAGGAGACAAAAGTCCTGTATGCAGAAAACTATAAGACACTGATTAAAGACGATACAAACAGATGGAGAGATACACCATGTTCTTGGATTGGAAGAATCAACATTGTGAAAATGACTATACTACCCAAAGCAATCTACAGATTCACTGCAATCCCGATCAAACTACCAATGGCATTTTTCACAGGACTAGAACAAATAATTTCACTATTTGTATGGAAACACAAAAGACCCCGAATAGCCAAAGCAATCTTGAGAAAGAAAAATGGAGCTGGAGGAATCAGGCTCCCTGACTTCAGACTATACTACAAAGCTACAGTAATCAAGACAGTATGGTACTGGCACAAAAACAGAAAGATAGATCAATGGAACAGGATAGAAAGCCCAGAGATAAACCCACACACATATGGTCACCTTATTTTTGATAAAGGAGACAAGAATACACAGTGGAGAAAAGACAGCCTCTTCAATAAGTGGTGCTGGGAAAACTGGACAGGTACATGTAAAAGTACGAAATTAGATCACTCCCTAACACCATACAGAAAAATAAACTCAAAATGGATTAAAGACCTAAATGTAGGCCAGACACTATAAAACTCTTAGAGGAAAACATAGGCAGAACACTGTATGACATAAATCACAGCAAGATCCTTTTTGACCCACCTCCTAGAGAAATGGAAATATAAATAAAAATAAACAAATGGGACCTAATCAAACTTCAAAGCTTTTGCACAGCAAAGGAAACCATAAACAAGACGAAACCCTCAGAATGGGAGAAAATATTTGCAAATGAAGCAACTGACAAAGGATTAATCTCCAAAATATACAAGCAGCTCATGCAGCTCACTATCAAAAAAAATAAGCAACCCAATCCACAACTGGGTGGACGGTTGAGATAGACATTTCTCCAAAGAAGACATACACATGGTTTAAAAGCACATGAAAAGATGCTTAACATAACTAATTATTAGAGAAATGCAAATCAAAACTACAATGAGGAATCACCTCACACCAGTTAGAATGGGCATCATCAGAAAATCTACAAACAACAGATGCTGGAGAGGGTGTGGAGAAAAAGGATCCCTCTTGCACTGTTGGTGGGAATGTAAATTGATACAGCCACTATGGAGAACAGTATGGAGGTTCCTTAAAAAACTAAAAATAGAACTACCATACGACCCAGCAAGCCCACTACTGGGCATATACCCAGAGAAAACCATAATTCAAAAAGAGTCATGTACCACAATGTGCATTGCAGCTCTATTTACAATAGCCAGGACATGGAAGCAACCTAAGTGTCCATCAACAGATGAATGGATAAAGAAGTTGTGGCACATATATACAATGGAATATTACTCAGCCATAAAAAGAAATGAAGTTGAGTTATTTGTAGTGAGGTGAATGGACCTAGAGTCTGTCATACAGAATGAAGTAAGTCAGAAAGAGAAAAACAAATACCATATGCTAACACATATATATGGAATCTAAAAAAATAAAAATTGATTCTGAAGAACCTAGGGGCAGGACAGGAATAAAGATGCAGACGTAGAGAATGGACTTGAGGACACGGGAAATGGGAAGGGTAAGCTGGGACGAAGTGAGCGAGTGGCATGGACTTACATATACTACCAAATGTAAAATAGATAGCTAGTGGGAAGCAGCCACATAGCACAGGGAGATCAGCTCGGTGCTTTGTGACCACCTAGAGGGGTGAGATAGGGAGGGTGGGAGGGAGGCTCAACAGGGAGGAGATATGGGGATATATGTATATGTGTAGCTGATTTACTTTGTTATACAGCAGAAACTAACATACCATTGTAAAGCAATTATACTCCAATAAAAATGTTTTAAAAAAAGATATGGAATCAATGTAATACACCACATTAAAGAATGAAAAAAAAATCACATCATCATCTCAACTGATGCAGAAAGAGCATTTGAAAAACTTCACACTTTTATGATCAAAATGCTAAAAAAGAAAAAAACTAGGAATAGAAGGAAAAATGTCAACATAATAAAGGCCGTATATTAAAAACTCACAGCCATTATAAAAATTTTTTTTAATTTATAAAATAAATTTTTAAATGAAGTAAAATGACACAAAAAGTAAAAAAAAAAAAAAAAAAAAAACTCACAGCCAACGTTATAGACAACGGTAAAAAGTGGGAAAGATTTCCTCTAAGATCAGAAACAAGGTAAGGATGCCCACTTTTACCATTTCAATTCTATTCATAGTACTGAAACTTCTAGCCAAAGCAATGAGGCAAGAAACACAGGACACCCAAGTTGAAAAGGAAGAACATTACCTCTGTTCACATGACATGATCTTTTTTTTATTTTTTTGCGGTACGTGGGCCTCTCACTGCTGTGGCCCCTCCCGTTGTGGAGCACAGGCTCCGGACGCGCAGGCTCAGCAGCCATGGCTCACAGGCCCAGCCGCTCCGCGGCATGTGGGATCTTCCCAGACGGGGGCACGAACCCGCGTCCCCTGCATTGGCAGGCGGACTCTCAACCACTGCGCCACCAGGGAAGCCCTGACATGATCTTATATATGGAAAACACCAAACATTCCCCCCCAAATCATTTAGACTACTAAACAAATTCAGCAAAGTTGTCCAACATGAGATTAGCATGCAAAAATGAGTTTTTTCTATACATAATGAACAATCCAAAGAGGAAACTGAAAAAATAATTCCCTTTATAATACCAAAAAGAATTAAATACTTAGGATTAAACTTAAGCAAGAAGGTTAAAGACTTATACTGAAAACTATAGAACAATGAAGAAATTAAAGAACACACAAATAAAGATATCCTGTCTTCATGCACTGGAAGACTTAATATTATTAAGAGGTCTATACTACCCATAGATATGTACAGATTCAATGCAATCCCTATCAAAACCCCACCAATTTTTTGTAGCAATTTCAAAATTTCCTTTGTAGAAAGAAAAATCTATTCTAAAATTAATATAAAATCTCAAGGGACCTCAACAGACAAAACAATCTTCAAAAAGAACAAATCTGCAAGTCCCACACCTCCTGATTTCAAAATTTATTAAAGTTACAGTCATCAAAACAGTGTGGCACTGGCATAAAGACAAATGTATATACTAATGGATAGAATAGACAGCCCAGAAATAAACCCTTCAATATACTGCCAAGTGAATTTCAAAGAGTGCCAAGGCCATTCAATGGGGAAAGGACAGGTTTTTCAACAAATGGTGTTAGAAAAACTGGATATCCATATACAAGAGAATGAAGTTGAACCCTTATCTTACATCATATACAAAAGTTAACTCAGAATGGATCAGAGACTTAAATATAAGAGCTAAAACCATAAAGCTCTTGGAAGAAAACATGGGAGGAAAGCTTCGTGACTTTAGATTTGGAAATCATTTCTTGGATATGACACCAAAAAAAGAAAATAAATTTGACTACATCAAAATTCAAAACTGTGCAAAGGACACTATCACAGTGAAAAGGCAACCCAGGGGAGAGAATATTTGAAAATCATTTATCTGTTAAAGTGTTAATATTCAGAATATATGAAGAACTCCTACAACTCAACAACGAAAAACCCAATTTAAAAAGTGAGCAAAGGACTTCTGCAAAGATATATAAATGGCCAATAACCACATGCAATGACGCTCAACATCACTAAGCATTAAGGGAAAGCAAATCAAAACCACGATGAGATACCACGTCACGCCCATTAGGATGGCTATTATCAAAAAAACAGAAAGTAACTGTTGACAGGCACATGGAGAAAACCTCATACCCTGCTGGTGGGAAAGTGAAATGGTGCAGCTGCTATGGAAAGCAGTGTGGCAGTTCCTCAAAAAATTTAAAAATAGAATTACCACATGTTCCATCAAGTCCACTTCCGGATATATACTGAAAAGAATTGAAAGCAAGTGCTTGGATATTTGCATACCCATATTCACAGCAGCATTATTCACAACAGCTAGAAGGTGGAAGCAACTGAAGTGTCCATCAACGGAGGTACAGATAAACAAAATGTGGTCTATATACTCAATGGAATATTATTCAGCCTTAAAAAGGAAGTTCTGACTACAGGCTACAAATGGAGGAACCTTGAAGGCATTATGCTAAGTGAAATAAGCCAGTCACAATAGGACAAATACCATATGATTCCACATGATTCTGTATGTTTTCTATTTTCTACCTACATTAAAAAAAAGATGGAATTAAAGAATTCTACCATTTGAGATGCTCTTGAAATATTAACCAATATGAAAAACCATTAAATATAGTGTCCCTATTTCACACACATCTCAACCCAATAAAGAAATACACACGCCTTCAAGAGGCCAAATTCATTCTGGATATATCTGGAGAACTATTTGACCAGGATTTCTTAAGCTGAGGTTCAGGTAGGCCTTAAAACTCCTGCAATTTGATGTACATATGAAGTGTGTAGATGTGATTTTTTTCCTGGAGTCCATGGTTTAATTCAGATTTTCAAAGGACTAGGACACCCTAACATTTGAGGATGCTTGAAAGCATTGTGACCTTTAGCTTGGACTAAAAGATCATGCTGATGGAGATGAGGAATCATGTGAGCTGGAGAAGATGAAAGCAGACCCAGGGCAGGACAAGCTACTGTAGTATCTCCCGGTTCCCATACTACTATTCAGTCCTGTTCTCAAAGTTCTGCTTCATATGGAAATGCAAGCACACAACCCTGCCTTCATACTGAACCCACAGGTGTGCGATTACGGTAACATTCACTGGGCAAAGACCTCCATTGCTTTCGTCTTTATTTCATTTGCCTGATTATAATTAGTTTTAGCTTATTATTTAGTGGTTATGCAGTGGACTTTTTCCCACTGCTGCTGGATAAAAAGAAAGCCTAAAACTCTTGTTGTGAAAACTTCCCGATATTACTTTGGGAGTCTTTAATAATGGTTTTCAAACTGTCTTCCGCTAAGATTGTGAGAAGGTGTTTCAGGAGTACACAGGGAGGGAAGGAGGGGCCAAGCTGGGTCTCCAGACTCCCAACCCAGGTTCAGACAAAGCAGTTTTGTTTGTATCTGTCTAACACACACACACAGACACATTTCACTGGAAGATATTATGAACACTTCTGAATTATACAAACTCCATCAACTGTCAAGTTTCTATCAAACTCCATCAAGTATCAAGTTTGTGTCAGTCAGTAGAGACTAGATTATACTACAGTAACAAACAGCTCCCAAGTCTTAGTGCTTCACTCAACAAAAACCTCATTCTTTCTTGTATTATATGTATCACAGCAGTTTGCACAGGTTTACGCTCAATGCAATCACTTGGGGAGCAACGTTGATGGAAACTCCATCTGGATATTCTTCCATAATAAACAAGCTAGGCAGAAAGTAAATGCTAAGTTACATACTGACTCTTAAAGCATCTCCTCCCCCCCTTTTTTTTTTTTAAACCAATCCAAGTTATCTGGTCATGCCTACCTTCAGAACAATCAGAGGACTGACACCCTATGGCATGCCGGGAAAGAGAAGACAATTAGAGTATTTGTGACTGCACTACAAACCTCTATATTGTTTGTATTACTTAAGCTACAACCAAGTGAGGAGTGTTTTATAAAATGATTAATAGTTTCAAGTTCTGTTTGGGATTATCTAATCTTAGAGGAGGAAAGTGTGTATCAGGAATTTTCCCACAAAATGTTATTCTGTATTTTTATTTTTGGAAGAATAAAGGTTAACAAGTCAAACTAATCCTATTTATGATTCAGGCAGTGGCTATATATTGGCATCAAGTGTATTCCATACCAGTGGTAACTTTGGTACCAGTTGGTATTACTCTAATTTAGGGAGACAAATTCAGCAAGTCATAGCAGTCTTCTGACTAGGTACCAGTTGGTATTAACCTAGTCAGAAGACTGCTGGGACTTGCTGAATCTGTCTCCCTAAATTAGATAAAGCAGCTGAGCCACAGTAAATAGACTCACCCTGCCACCCTGACTCCTCTGACTAGGCCTGAGGAGAAAGTAAACCAATGAGAGGACAGAATCTGGAGCTCTGGAAGGGAAGGGCCAGTGAAGAACCACCGTACCTTTCCTATAATTGACAAGAGTGGGGGTAGGGCATGGAAAGCAGGCTAAGGCCTAAAGCTAAGGCCACTGGAATCGAGGTGTTCCAGCCACCATGTTCACATTTCCCAGAGACTCAATTCTCCTTGTTCACATTTCCCAGAGACTCAATTCTCCTTCTCTCCTTTTCTCACACAGGAAAGATGATGACAGACTCTCATGATCCAAACATGGCACATGAGGGGATTAATACCACACCAGTGCATCCTCAAGGAAAGAGCAAATCGTCCATCAAGGAATACTGTCATGGAGCCAAGGTAGGAGCCAAGTACGGAGTAGGCTTCTTCCCCACGTCCACCTCCCTTTTAAGTGCTGTGTGTACCCACGGCATAATTTGGTGGAAACATGCTATTTTGGTTGCTCTCTGGAGTACTGAAATAGGCCAACTTTAAATTACTCAAGCTACTACAAAAATGTGATGCAAAATATCCAGTATTCATTCAACATATATCCACTGAGCAGGCACTTGTGCTTAAACATGGCGGATTAAATGCACCTATTAGCCACTGCTCCTTCCTGCAGTTCTCATAAGACAGCTCCCTACGTGTGCCCCCTCCCCAAAAATTACAGGTAACATTTCTACAACCTGAAAAGGGTTGATTCAGCTTCCTGTTAATACACACCTGTACCTCCTCCCCTTCCTCTAATCCTTTCCTTAACTCTCATGACTTTTAGACACATTCACGAAAGGCAGAAACCTGGGACAACGAAGAAAGAGAGACAATAGGAACAAAATTTCAGCAGCTGGTGATGTTAGTTGATTTATTAGGCCCAAGAAAATGGGACCCTAAATCAGCAGTGGGGAAAGCCAAGGGAAAACAAGTATTAAGGAACCTCCAAAGGCTCAGGAATTGATTGGCCCAGACACTCCAGCAAAAAAGTACAAATGTAGAGCTAATGATAGAAGGGTTAGTACAATGTTTATTTAAGCAACAGTTAAACTCTGAGATCCTCTCAACAACTAAGGTTCTAATGTCCACTAAACCCAGAACAAAAATGAGTGTTTATTCTTAGAAAAGAGACAAACAGGGAGTCTCTGCCTGGGAAAGGGCTTCTCAACTTGGGGCGATCTGGCAACGTGTGGAGACATCTTTGTCCCAACTGGGGGTATGGATGCTACTGGCATGTAATGGGTAGAGACCAGGATGCTGTTCAAGATCCTACACCACACAGAGCGGCCCCTACCACAAAGAATCATCCCGCCCCAAATGGCAATACTGCCAAGGCTGAGAAACTCTAGGTTAGGGCAAGGATTCCACATTGGAGAGAATGGAATTAATCAACATATATATTCTAAATACTTAGACACCAACACTACAACTTCTCCAGGCTTCCCATACTCAGCTCCCACAATGCTGATAGCTCTGCATATGCTCCAGTGCGCAGGTAGGCATGTAGGAGTCCCCTCAGAGCAATCTTATCAGCTTCAGAAAGACTTGTCTGAAGAAACTGACCTCAGAAGCTTCCTGATCCAACAGTCCAGTTGCCTTAGAACTAAGCCTGTAGTAAACAGCTTCCCCCATGTGCTCAGAGCTTCCTGTCAGTCTTAGCGCCCCACTCTTATACATCAATGGTCAAGGATCGCCAAACAGTTGGGGGAAGTGGTGTATAATGCAAAAGGAAGAAATTTGGAGCAGTAAGAGAAGGAGAAAGAAGGATAAGGAAAGGAGGAGAAGGAAAATTCAAGGAGAAGGAAAATCCAAGGAAATTAATATCCTTGGAGAGGGACAGAAAATATCACATGCATGAAACAAGGACAAATGTCATGAAAAAAGGAACACTCAGAATACAAATGACAGCAATTAGAATTTTAGAGTATAATAGCAGAAATCAAATACTTTAAGGACTGGAAGGAAAGTTGAGAAAATCTGCCACAAAATCACCTTAAAAGACAAAGAAAAATGGGAGAAGAAAAATTAAGGAGGGGGAGGTGACATAAAATGTCCAGAAACACAAAATTCAAAAAAAGTTGGGGTTACAAAGTAGAGAACGATGAAAACAGGGAGTTGTAAATTATCACGTAATCCAAAAACATTTCCCAGAAACAAGAGGCTTGATTTTGCAATTTGCAAAGTTTACCCACAGTGCATCCAGGGCAGTGCTTAACAACAGACTCACACCAGGTTGTCTCATCATGAAATCTAAGACCACTAAGCACCAAGAGAAGATGGTCAAAGTGTCTACAGAGAGGGAGGAAAAAGCAACAGTTTTCACACAAAGGATCAGGAAACAGAGTGGCATTGAAATTCTCGACAGCAACAGCGGATCGAAGCTGAAAGAAACTAAAGCAATGCCTTCCAACTGCTGAGGGAAAATGACATTTGGCATGGAACTCCATAGCCAGATAAAGCTATCAATAAAGTGTCAAGAATATTACTCAGCCATAAAAAGAAACGAAATTGAGCTATTTGTAATGAGGTGGATAGACCTAGAGTCTGTCATACAGAGTGAAGTAAGTCAGAAAGAGAAAAACAAATACTGTATGCTGACACATATATATGGAATTTAAGAAAAAAACAGATGTCATGAAGAACCTAGGGGTAAAACAGGAATAAAGACACAGACCTACTTGAGAATGGACTTGAGGATATGGGGAGGGGGACGGGTAAGCTGTGACAAAGCAAGAGAGAGGCATGGACATATGTACACTACCAAATGTAAGGTAGATAGCTAGTGGGAAGCAGCTGCATAGCACAGGGAGATCAGCTCGGTGCTTTGTAACCGCCTGGAGGGGTGGGATAGGGAGGGTGGGAGGGAGGGAGATGCAAGAGGGAAGGGATATGGGAACAGATGTATATGTATAACTGATTCACTTTGTTATAAAGCAGAAACTAATAAAAAAAATAAAGGGTCAAGACATTTTCAGCCATGCAATGTCTCAAATGCATGTCCCATGCACCCATCCTCAGGAATCAACCAAGGGGTACACTCCACCACAGAAAGGAGTGTGTGAATGCACGGAGGAGAGATATAAAACCAAGGTAAGCCTTGAGAATGCATCCGATACATGCCTAGAAAACGAAGCCAACCAGAAAAACTAAAAGCCTATTTCTACTTCCAGAGGGAGCCCATAAGAGCAGCTGGGATGGCTCCGTTGTCAACAGCGTTACGGTGTCATGATCATGCCAACTCTGAATCTTGATCTAAACAAAGTTATAGAATGACTATTTCCAGGATGGGAGGATAGGAGCTGTGCATGTGGTAGTGGGGGGCAAAGAGGTGGTGACAAAAAAACAAACACACAAAAAAGAGACTCAATCCTCAACCTCCAAAATGGGAAGCCAGTGGATGACGCGAAAGTGAAAAATTAAGAAGCGGTGACATAAGCTTGTAACCTACAGGCATTGTGAGCAGCTTCCAAACAGTCAGTTGAGGTCGCGGGAAGTATGCAGTAAGAAGTTACTAGAGGGGGCAAGCCTACGGAACTATGTCACTTTTGGACCTGCGTGCGTGCGTAACTTGCAGAATAATAATGACTAGACGGCAGGAGAAAGGCTACCGAGTGTGTATCTTGTGTCAGCCCCTGTGCTAAGCTGTTCGGGGGATCCAATGATAAATAACACATAGTCTTAAAACTCAAGGAGTTTACTTCCCAGGGGAGGGAAGACATGCAAGTAAACAGCCCCCAGTCCAGGTGTCAAGAACCATAAAGGAAGAAAGGACTACTTCCTCTACTTCCCACTTGGGATGGAAGGTTGAAAGGAGGGCTACCAGTGGCAACTGTGTGGAGGAGGTGGCAGGATAAGGTGGATTTTCTCCAGCTGTGATTAGGACACAGTGAAAGGCACGTGGGCCTGGGGAGGACATGTGATAAGAGCACTCGGACTTGATCACGAGATGCATGTCCTCACTCCTCAATACTACACGGACCCGCCCCTCTCAAGGTTATGAGGACCAACTTGGCTTGTCATCTACATGCTTTCAGTAATGGCAACAGGAACGGAGTCTGTGGTTTGGGGACTGAGTTCACGATTGTCAAACTGGACACCAGGAAACCAAGAAATAAATCAACAAATTTCCCAGTTGAAACCTTGACCTCTGCCAATCAGAGGTGAAGGCACATCAGGCTCCTGGCGGCTGCATTATATACACACAGAAGATTCCAATCCCGAAGCCCTGCCAATCACAGAACCAACACCAACACTAGGTTCACCCAAACACACTCAGGGCTTTTTCTCCCGAAACAACTTTGTTTAGATAAATCATTTTCCCCAAGAGTTATATTTTATCGAACTCACCGTTGTCTTTTTCACATGCTAGAGATGATGGATCCCAGGTAAGAAAACTTGCCCGAATTCCAAGGGCTGGTTACTGCTCTCATTCTCCCGGCTGAGCTGAAATCAGAATGGAAAGATCATAGTAACCAAAACTAAAACCAAACATCCCTGTTTTCTGTATTTGGTCAAAATGTGCCTGATTCCTTTTTATGAAAGTAAACTTTCAGACTTCCCTGGTGGTGCTCTGGTTAAGAATCTGCCTGTCAATGCAGAGGACACGGGTTCGAGCCCTGGCCTGGGAAGATCCCACATGCCGCGGAGCAACTAAGCCCGTGCACCACAACTACTGAGCCTGTACTCTAGAGCCCGCAAGCCACAACTACTGAAGCTCATGTGCCACAACTACTGAAGCCCGCACATCTAGAGCCCGTGCTCCACAACAAGAGAGGCCACCACAATGAGAAGCCCTCTCACCAGAGCGAAGAGTAGCCCCCACTTGCCGCAACTAGAGAAAGCCTGCACACAGCTACAAAGACCCAACGCAGTCAAAAAAATAAATTAAAAAGTAAACTTCCAACACTAAGAAGGGTATCATCCAGGTGGACACACAGGAGAGCTCCCAACTGACCCCCTGGAGACTGACAAGAACAGCAACACGTGACACCATTCCCAGTACTTTTACATGCATGTGAGTATGTTTTTAAAACAGAACTGCAATCACTTAATGTATTTTATTTAGAGACCTACTTTTTTCACAGAGTAAACATTTTTCCCTGTTAATTCACCCCCAGTTTCTCAAAGAACATGTGTAAAAAGCAGGATTTTCTTTACTGAATTTTTAAAGTCTCCTCTTATTTATCTGATGGCTGGATCCTCCACTCCCCCCACAAAATGGTTCTTTGCTGGAAATCCAACAACTTCACTTTTTTTTTTTTTTTTTTTTTGCGGTACGCGGGCCTCTCACTGCTGTGGCCTCTCCCGTTGCGGAGCACAGGCTCCGGACGCACAGCCTCAGCGGCCATGGCTCACGGGCCCAGCCGCTCCGCGGCATGTGGGATCTTCCCGGACCGGGGCATGAACCCGTGTCCCCTGCATCGGCAGGCGGACTCTCAACCACTGCGCCACCAGGGAAGCCCCAACAACTTCACTTTTACCTCTGGGTTCATTTGCTTCTATGTAAAATGAGGGATTGGAAGAAAGGGTCTGTAAGATAAGCTTTGGGAGAAGGAGAGCCGGGCCTTGGCATCAGAGAGGTGGATCATCGGCTCTCCCTGAAATAGTTGAGGGACCCTGGGACAGTCACTCAGCATCACTAAGTGCCACTACCCCGTTCTGTGTGAAGAGGCTGGAATTAACATGCTTAAACGGCCTACCGCGGGGGCACGTCCCTGCCTGTAGCCTGAAGCTAAAGACAATAGATGATGTAAGTCTGTCCATGAAGGATTTGCTACATGGCTCCAGACTGTCCCTATGACCCTTACTCACTGCCCACCACCTGCCTGCCCACGAGAGGAGCCCAGGCACCAAGAGAAGGGAGCTGCGTGTGGAAAGGGGAGGGTCACAAGCCGGCTCTCGTGCCCTTTGGATAGAAGTCAGTCTCAGGGACAGTGATCTTCCCCGTGTCCTGGCGTTTGCACAGTGGAGATTGGCACCTGACCCTGCTCTTGCTGGGCAAGTTTAAAGATGAAGGGAGGGACCTCCCTGGTGGCGCAGTGGTTAAGAATCCACCTGCCAACGCAAGGGACATGGGTCTGAGCCCTGGTCCAGGAAGATCCCACATGCCGCGGAGCAACTAAGCCCATGAGCCACAACTACTGAGCCTGCAAGCTGCAACTACTAAAGCTCGCACGCCTAGAGCCTGTGCTCTGCAACAAGAGAAGCCACTGCAATGAGAAGCCCACGCACCACAACAGAGTAGCCCCCACTCGCCACAATTAGAGAAAGACTGCGTGCAGCAACGAAGACCCAATGCAGCCAAAAAGAAATAAATACATTTATTTTTAAAAAAAGATGAGGGGGGCTCCCCTGGTGGCGCAGTGGTTGAGAGTCCGCCTGCCGATGCAGGGGACACGGGTTCGTGCCCCGGTCCGGGAAGATCCCACATGCTGCGGAGCGGCTGGGCCCGTGAGCCATGGCCGCTGGGCCTGCGCGTCCAGAGCCTGTGGTCCGCAACGGGAGAGACCACAACAGTGAGAGGCCCGCGTACCGCAAAAAAAATAAATAAATAAATAAATAAAAAATAAAAATAAAAAAATTAAAAAAGATGAGGGGAGAAGTCAGAGGCTGAGGCTGGCACAGCCTCCACGTCCAAAGCTGGGAGGGGCTGAGTCTTCTTAAGGCCCAGAGAGTGATGCTGAAGGTAGCTGGGCCAGAGTGACCTGCCCCAGGACACGACTGTCATAACACGGTGAGGAAACTAGGAAGAGTCCCAGGACCCATAGGAGTAGGTACCCCCCCACACCCGATGGCAGTACCGCATGTGAGAAAGAGCACGCTATGGGATGGCTGCCCAAACAGGACCCCAATACCCGACGGTGAGAGCGTCACCAGCGGAAGGCTTCACTCCCTCATCTCCCTCCCTCCTCCTAGACACCGTCGGGGAAGGAGGGCCAGGCTCAAGACGGGCATGAAGAAGAGACCCTGTGCCTTTTCTTCACTAAGGTTTCCCAGCTGGCCAGGCTGCCTAAGGGGAAAGCCGAGAACCTTTGAATTGCTTTTGCTAAGAAAGTATCCATTTAGATTGGCCCAGACTTCTTAAAAGCTATACATAAGACTGTTCTAATGCCCAGAAGACACCAAAAAACCTAGCCTGAGATATGATCTAGTGGGACAGGGGTGGGGAAAATGGACGTGCCCCAGTAGATTTCAGGAGCAAGAGAGGAAAATCAAATCGTTCCTTTAAGGAACCTACACCCTTCGGCTCATTGCTGCTCACCTGGGTCTTGTTAAAAGGCAGATTCTGACTCAGGAGGTCTGCGACCAGGATTCTGAACTGCTAAGAAACTCCCAGGCGAGGCTGGTCATGCTGCCTACAGAACACACTTTAAATAGCAGGAGTCTAGTCCAAAGGCCTGCAAACTTCGGCCCCCGGGGCCAAATTTGGCCTGCTACCTATTTTTGTAAATAAAACTTTATTGGAACACAGCCTTGCTCATTCTAGTACGCATCATCCGTGGCTGCTCTCACACTACAAGGCAGAGTTGAATAGTCACAATGGAGATTATAGCCCACACAGCTGAAAACATTTACCATCTGGCCCTTTAGAGAAAAGGCTGATAGACTCAGTTATATGCTCATGCTAGGCTGTGGAGCATCTGTTGTGGTGAGGGTGTGGAAGCGTTTTGAAATCCATAAAGAACCTCGCACACGTTGCATGGTTAGGTTCTGCCGTCCCAAACATGTTTTTAAAAGGATTTGACAAAAGGAAAGGTGATAAGGCCAGAGGAGGAATATAAGGAAAAAAATGGTTAAATACAGATCAATCATCTGCTAAAACAGCCCCTTCACCTCTACTAGAGAACAAGGGAATTTTGGGGTTTGTTTTTTTTTTTGCCATAAATGATATATTTCTTCTACAAGAACTCTGAGTTCTTAGTGGCCCAAGCAAGATGGTGACCCAACAGGGAAGTCCTCTGCCTGTCTTCTTATAAATACCCTCTTCCTAGGTTCCACTATAACCTGACCATTTGGGGGAAAAAAGGCTCCTTTACTGCCGTGGGGAGATTTGGATGTGTTGGTCTGCACTCCGCAGGCTTGCAGACCCTGCACTTGCCCAGACTCAAAACGGAATAAAGAACCCGGAATCAGTGACAGGGACATTCATGGCTTAATAGGTGGGGGAAACTTACACACCTGAACAGAGGTCCTGGAGCAACAGCCCACCGTGTCCGACAGACGCGAGACAAGCCACAACAGAACTCTTCACTACCCAAGGGCTGAAGGAGACGACCATTTATAGCAGGAGCTGACGTCAGAGAGGCTCATTAGTTACCAGCAGCTGAGGCACGCCCCTCCCAGCCCCTCAGGTTAACGAGCATCAGCAGGGCAGGCGTTTCCCTTTAATAAACCACCAGGTGGCGCTGTTCTGTCCTGAGGGGCAGGGGGCAAGCAAGACTGTGTGAGGAGGTGGACATGAAGCAGGGGATGTACCAAGAGCAAGAGAACAGCCACCTTGAGTGGCCTGACCCTACAGATGGGTCGAGTCTTTTCCACTGAGCTCAGTGTAACACACATCAGGCGCCCGTGCCATCGGCTCCTGCATCCAAGGTCACTCTGAGAGCTGCTCATGTTCTTGAGGAAACGATGCCCTTTATTTCTTGATTTCAGGATGCAAGTCTCCTCACAAACACCAGACCCCTAACCGGGAAGTCCCCCAGGAGTCTGTCCACATCATTTCTCTGCCTTAGAGTCTCCCTTCCTCCACCCAAGGACCAGAGCAGAGACCCTGCTGAAGCTCCTGGCTTGTCTTCTTGGGTCCTTAAGTGATTCCGAAACAAGATCCTCTGAAGGTCACACATCTTTCACGTCACTACCTGCCACCAAATAGCTACATCTCTGGCCCAACACTGCCTTCAAGTCACCGTCCTTTCAACACATATTTTTGGAGCACTGCTGTATTCTGGGCACTGTCCTAGGCGCTGAGATTTCTGCTGTGAACAGGACAAAATGCCCGGCCCTGCCTTCATTGACCTTCCATCTCTAGCTCTATTTAATACCCTCTGGGTCCCCTGGGGCTCCAACAGCTGTCTCCATAAGATCTTGAGATGGAAGCATCTTTTTTTTTTTTTTTTTTTTTTTGCGGTACGCGGGCCTCTCACTGTTGTGGCCCCTCCCACTGCAGAGCACAGGCTCCGGACGTGCAGGCTCGGCGGCCATGGCTCACCGGCCCAGCCGCTCCACGGCGTCTGGGATCCTCCCGGACCAGGGCACGAACCCGTGTCCCCTGCACGGGCAGGCGAACTCTCAACCACTGCGCCACCAGGGAAGCCCGCCCTTGCTCTCTTTACTAGTTCCTTGTTTAGCCTCCAACGTATACGTGAAAGCAAATATACATTTTTAACTCTCCTCTCTTTACACAACTGGTATTTAATATAGTATCCTTAAACTTTAAAAATTATTATAGAGTAAATATAAAAGATGCTTCCAGGCATATGATTTGGGGAGACATATGACTGAGAGTCTACAACAGAAGGTGCCAAATTTGGGATGAATTATGATGCTAACAAAGGGGATTTAGGCCTAACCAAGAGCTAGGAGATAGGAATTCCAATATGAATCCCAGAGAAGCCAAGTATTTGTCGACCATTGCTTTGGAATGGCAACTCTCCCAAAATGCAAGGGGCCCCTCTCGGTGAAATGTGACCAGTTCTGTCTGCGCTTGACACCCCCTCATCATTATATCCAATAGACAGGTCCTTCCTGGTCATTGGAAAATCCTCCAGTGGCTTAACTTTTTATAGGGTGAACTTCAAAGACCTCTTGCAGGTGTCAACCACAGGCTCCACTGATTTTCAAGGCTTGAGTTTGATCAAAGCCAGGTGGGTATGACTTCAACAGGAGTTTTCCAAAAGGTACCCCAGTGTCCATATACCTGGATATGGGATATGGACTACATGGCATATGATGCATATATATACCACACACCCACACACACACCATATGTACCACTTGATTCTACAGATAAGAAGGTGGTTCTTTCTAGTCTCAGAACATTCCGGCATCAATAAGTAACAGGCTGGAAGGTCCTGCTCCTTCCACCAGTCTGCCCCTGCTGAGACCCAGAGGGACTCCTGACTGTCCTGATGCTAACGGTATTACCACGCACACCTTCTGGCCATTCTGTTAAGCATCCTCATTTTCAGGTCCTCCACCCGCCTCTTTTATTTGGCGGGGTTTGAGGGTGCTACGAACGTGCTCATAATCCTGTTTTATAGTAGTTGGAAATAAGAGACGGAGCTCCAGTGACTTGCTCTCAGACAGACATCAAAGCAGATCCTCAATCAGAATGCAGGTCTACAGGGTGTTTTGTTAAACTCTTCCCTTTATTAAATGTTACACATAATAAATTTCCAAGGCAGCGCCATTCCTGGAATGTACAGTATACATTACCCAGGGCCCAGTGGAGTTAACTTTGCCACAGATGCCTCAAGACTCATTTCTGTGTTTGTTTCTCTGTTGGTGGGTTTTTAGAAGAAACATTATGCTTTTCACCCACATAAGACAGAGAACACCATTTCCCAAAAACGACCTTTGAATGGGCCTGCTACTTTTCCCAGTTCACCATCTTAGAGATGATTCTTTTCCAGAGAGTTGGGCAGCCCACTGGAAACAGCAGAATAAATTATCCAAATATAGAGACCATTTTTCTAAATAAGAGGTTACTTTTCCCCCAAAGCCTATGGGTTTCTATGGGCCATTTTAGTAAATAATGAAAACAGATGAAACTTATTTAGTGTGTACTCTTTGACAAGCTGCATGCTACGCACATTACACGAATTTATTTTCACTTCAAAACCACCATTCAAAAATACTATCATCATCATCATCATCCACATTTTACAAATAAGAAGCTGAGGTTTTGAGGGGGTAAGTAATTACCCAAGGTGATGGGGTCAGAATTTGAACCCATGAGTCAACCCCAGGCAGCCTGGCAGCAAACCTGAGGCTCTCAGCCACCTCTGTATCTTATTCCTCTGGTTACCACCAAATCTGCAAGTTAAAGTCGCTTTCAGGGCCTGCTCTAATTATTTATTACTACACAACAAACCACCCAACACTTACTGGCTTTTAAAACATGTATTATTATCTCTGTGATTCTGTGAGTGGATTAGGCTCAGCTGATGGTTCTTGCTAGAAGTCTCTTGTCAGGTGGTAGCTGTCAGATGGAGGTTGGAGCTGAGATCATCTGAAGGGTCTGCACTCACACGAATGGTGCCTGGGATGGCTGGGATGGCTGGGATGGCTGGAGCTGGTCAGTCATCTCCCTCTCCGTGCGGCTTCTCCACACGGCTAGCCTGGACTTCCTCATAGTATGGTGGCAGGCTTCCCCCAGAGCAAGCATCCCAAGAGAACTTGGCAAGGCTTCTTACGCCCTAGCCTTGGAAATTTCAGAATGTCAATTATACCCTATTAATTAGAAATGTTCTTTTGACTATTGTTTCCTTCTATTTTGAGGAAAAAAAGTTTTTCTAATAACTTCTTTTCTTTTTAATGGAAATAAAATCGAATCCAATTCTGAAAAGAGATTAGTTAAGTTTTCAAAGATGACTGGTTTCACTTTTATTACTCTTCGTAGATTTCCATTCTCTCTTCTTAATCTTCCTAGTCTACTCTTGAGCAAGTTGAAGACATTTATCCAAACAGAGCTCTACATTTCGTTTCATCCCCAGAAACACCACGGCCAACAGTGAAACAAACAGAGGTCTAAATTGAGCCCGGCGCAAAAAGAATTTGACACCAGCTTGGACTTTATTGTGTATAGAATCATTTGTCTCTGATTCCTCAGCTGCACCCCGGCCTCCAGCTCAGCACAGGGGTCTTGGCCATCTAAAGGCCACTCTATCACCTATCCCAGACAATGACCCTTCGCAACTGAACATTTCAAACAGCAATGGAAGTGTAAGAACCAGGGAACTTCGCTTCCCTCAGCTTTTCCCAAAAAAGTAGATGAGGGACTCTCAGCCAAAATTCAAATCCTTTGGTGACAATTAGGGTGACATCACATTTTTCTTACTCTAGACACTTTGTGGTAGTTGAGATCTGCCTCTACCTTTGTTTTATCTTTGTTTTATGAAGTGGGTTTTCTCTAGAGGAACCCAGAGGGTAAATCTGAGAACAGAGATGCTTTTAAACCAAAAAGCTTGTCTCTATGGAAACACCTGTGACCAGAGACTTCAGGCTGTAATCCGTGGCCATGTCGTTGTATAAACAGTGTTCCTTTGTCTCTAGCTGAGAATGGTGGGAGAGGGGGGATCCATCTGGTCTTGAAAAAGCACCTATTGAATAAAATGCATCTGAATGATAAAATATCCTTTTTATAAAAAAACTAAAATTTCAGAGAGGTGAACTTGACTGAAAGAGAGACTTTGTTTGTTTGCTTGTTTTAATGAGACTTCAAAACGTTGTTGACCTAGTTGGGAACTAAGACTTGGCCCAACAATCAACGTTACTAACCTCAGTGGATGCATCAGCCATGCTCACCTTTTTCCAGGTGTTTGGGATAAAGTCCTTAGTGACTTATTTTCTCAAGAGTGCAAGAGCGGACGTTCTCTTCCTGGTTTGTCGTCTTAATGTTGACTAAACAAAAGTGGCAGTGGCTTATACCAAAACCAACCGCTCCTGGCTTGCTGGAAGAGTGGAAGCTACTAAGAAGCTGAAATGTAAGACTTGATTTCATTAAAGTAAATTGAATCATTGTGCTGAATTTAACTCTAATTGTTGAAACAGCTGCCATTAACGAGGCAATTCTGCCTCATCTAGGTTTCCCTAAAGCCCATATCATCTTCTCTCTCATCTTATCTGGGACTGATTTGAAAAAGTCATTTGTTTTTAAGAAATTGTTTTTTCAGTGAGTGTCAAACATTCCAACCCAGCCATGGAAATCTGTGTTTACGTGACAGGAGCATAACAATGCCTAGGGGATGGAGCCCAGAGTCTTAGCCTTGGGATCTATTCACAATCTGCCTTTGTATTTTACCCTCGAATGTTCTCTTGCCTAAAGCTTCCATCACGTTTTGCCTGGATCGAAGTCGCATCTTTCTCCCTTTGCACATGTGACTTTCTCCATCCAAATAATCCTTCCTTCTTCCTAGCCATCCTTCCAGGCTCAACTATAGTTCAGAATCTTCCATGACGTCATGCTTGACAATTCCAGGCCCCACTCATCTCTTTTTAGTCTCAACTGCTATGACTCATCGTCCATAAAAGACACATCAGTACCCTATATACATTTAATTTATTGTTGAAATGAGGATGTTTTTGAGAGTTAGAGTGCTATTAATAATTCCACTGGGGGCTTCCCTGGTGGCGCAGTGGTTGAGAGTCCGCCTGCCGATGCAGGGGACACGGGTTCGTGCCCCGGTCCGCGAAGATCCCACATGCCGCGGAGCGGTTGGTCCCGTGAGCCGTGGCCACTGAGCCTGCGCGTCCGCAATGGAGAGGCCACAACAGTGAGAGGCCCGCATACCGCAAAAAAAAAAAAAAAAAAAAAAAAAAAAAAAAAAAATTCCACTGGGACAACAGGCATAAATTGGGACACTATGGGACATATGGTCCTTCCTCCTAAGTGGCAAATGCTATTGATCTGATGTTCTCCAATGGTACTTAACATACAAAGAGATTGTGGAGAATAACTGAGAAATGCTAACTGCATTGATAAATGCTTAGATTAAACATATATATGGTTAATTACAGCATTCCTGTAATTAGCTTTGCCCATTGCCAGTCACTCTTTTGTTCAACAAATATTTACTGAGCTGCTAGGATGTGCCTGGCCCTCTTCTAGGCCCTGAAAATGTAGACAGAGACAAGTAAATAACCCTGTAAATATATATTCAATAAAAAAGTAAGCACAAAAATATTGAATAGTATCAATGAATATAGTGAATAAATGGATAAAATAAATGGAATAGAAACACTGATGAATGCTATAAAAAATTAAGCATGGTGACTGACAAGGGAGTAATCTCCAAAATTTACAAGCAGCTCACGCAGCTCAATATCAAAAAAAATACAAACAACCCGATCCAAAAATGGGCAGAAGATCTAAAAAGACATTTCTCCAGAGGAGACATACAGATGGCCAAAAGACACACGAAAAAATGCTCAACGTCACTAATTATTAGAGAAATGCAAATCAAAATGACAATGAGGTATCACCTCACACCAGTCAGAATAGCCAACATCAAAAAGTTTACAAATAATAAATGCTGGAGATGGTGTGGAGAAAAGGAAACCCTCCTACACTGTTGGTGGGAATATAACTTGGTGCAGCCACTATGGAGAAAAGTATGGAGGTTCCTTAAAAAATTAAAAATAGAGCTATCATATGATCCAGCAATCCCACTCCTGGGAACAGATATGGAGAAAACAATAATTCGAAGAGATACATGCACCCCTATGTTCATAGCAGCACTATTTACAATAGCCAAGACATGGAAGCAACCTAAATGTCCATCAACAGATGAATGGATAAAGAAGATGTGGTACACCTATACAATGGAATATTACTCAGCCATAGAAAGAATGAAATAATGCCATTTGCAGCAACATGAATGGACCTAGAGATAATCATACTAAGTGAAGTAAGTCAGGCAGAGAACAACAAATACCATATGATATCACTTATATGTGGAATCTAAAAAAATGATACAAATGAACTTATTTACAAAACAGGAATAGGCTCACAGACATAGAAAACAAACTTATGGTTACCAAAGGGGAGGGAGAAAGGATAAATTAGGAGTTTGGGATTAAAATACACACACTACTATATATAAAATAGATAAACAACAAGGACCTACTGTATAGCACAGGGAACTCTACTCAAAATTGTGTGATAAGCTACAACGGAAGAGAATCTAAAAAAAGAATATATATATATATGAATCACTTTGCTGTACACCTGAAACTAACACAACATCGTAAATCAACTGTATTTCAATAAAAATTTTAAAAATTTTAAGCACGGTAAGGGGCAAATGTGTAAGTTGTGCAAGGAACTGCTAATTGGTCAGGTAAAACTGGTGGAAAATTCAAGGAGGTCATATTTAAGCAGAGACCTTGTGGAGAGTATCCTCGGTAGGGGGAACAGCATGGACAAAGGCCCTGGGGTGGGACCAGCAAGCAGATCGGTGTGGCTAGAGAGTAGTGATCAAGGTGGCCATCTGGGCAGCATGAAGGTGGGGAAGGCAAGAGGGGCCAGAACAGGTAGGTCCTGGCAAATCATGGGAAGGAGGTGGGGTTTAGCCTGAGTGTAAGGGGGAGCCGCCACCGAGTCTTATGAAGGGTGTCATGAGGTCCAATTTCTGTTTTTTCAAAGACCACCCTGACAGTTATGTGGAGAGGAGACTGCAGGGGGCGCAAGCAGAGGCAGGAAGATCAGTTAGAGGCAACAGTGGTTTATTTCTCCCAATAATAATAGTCCTCTCTTAAGGCTTCCCCCTGTGCCGTTGGAGATGCTCTGGGTTAGCCTTCCATTTCTCAGAGGCTCTGCAGGCCGTGAGGGTGGGCGGCAGGTGGATGGGGAGGGGGGTGCTTCCTGAGCGAATAACCCAATGCTGAACTTCTGCTATGATTATGAGACTTTGTTCCCCCTGCTGCAGATCCTTGCCTGCCCCGTTTGCATCTCAGGTACATTTTCCCATTCAGTTCCTGCTCTCCGTTCCTTGGCTTCTCTCTCCGTAGGACAGAGACCCCATCTGAGGTGATGTTGCCCACCAGGGGACACCTGGCAATGGCCGGAGACATTTTTGGCTGTCAAACAAGAGGAGGGGAGTGCGACTGGCATGTAGTGAGTACAGGCAGCAGGGATGCTGTGAAACATCCTACAGCGCACAGGACAGCCGCCCTCCCATGACAATTATCTGGTCAAACATGTTAATAGTGCCGAGGTTGCAAAAATCTGCTGTAGGGTACCCATCCGGTGCCCCCATCCTCCCCCAGGCATCTCCCAGGGGAGGCCACTTCCTGCCACTTCCCGACTCTGGGCTCTGACCGTGGGGACTCATTCTCAGCTCACCCCATCCCTTCCGCGTGTTCCAGCCCCTTCAGCCTGGACGAGGGTCGGGGCTCTTCACCCCCCACTGGAAAATCATCCATTGGACTACCATATGACCCAGCAATCCCACTACTGGGCACATACCCTGAGAAAACCATAATTCAAAAAGAGTCATATACCAAAATGTTCATTGCAGCTCTATTTACAATAGCCCAGAGATGGAAACATCCTAAGTGTCCATCATCGGATGAATGGATAAAGAAGATGTGGCACATATATACAATGGAATATTACTCAGCCATAAAAAGAAACAAAATTGAGCTATTTGTAATGAGATGGATAGACCTAGAGTCTGTCATACAGAGTGAAGTAAGTCAGAAAGAGAAAGACAAATACCGTATGCTAACACACATATATGGAATTTAAGAAAAAAAATGTCATGAAGAACCTAGGGGTAAAACAGGAATAAAGACACAGACCTACTAGAGAATGGACTTGAGGATATGGGGAGGGGGAAGGGTAATCTGGGACAAAGTGAGAGAGTGGCATGGACATATATATACACTACCAAACGTAAGGTAGATAGCTAGTGGGAAGCAGCCGCATAGCACAGGGAGATCAGCTCGGTGCTTTGTGACCGCCTAGAGGGGTGGGATAGGGAGGGTGGGAGGGAGGGAGACGCAAGAGGGAAGAGATATGGGAACATATGTATATGTATAACTGATTCACTTTGTTATAAAGCAGAAACTAACACACCATCGTAAAGCAATTATACTCCAATAAAGTTGTAAAAGAAAAATAATAATCATCATCATCCATTGGGTTGTAAAGAACTGGCCTCCAGACAGGGCCACCAACAAGACTGCCCCTTCTGGGAAACTAAACAATCATTTCTTTCCATGGTGCTTCTTGATTCTTTATTTAACACCCTCCTTAGCCCAGGAGTGGAGGACAGGACCACATCTGAGTTATACGTAACCCTCTGTTCTAGTTCACAATGTCTAAGATAAATGGGCCTTTGGATGCCCTATTTCTAGACAGAAAGCCAATTATGAACACACTCAAAGGATTTCACAAACGTTTCTTCATGTTTTCAGAGTGGCTTTTTCGTTAGAGTCACCAAATAGACTCCCACGTAAATTTGAATTTCAGATCAACAGCGAAGTTTTTTCATATAAGTATGTCCCAGGCAATGGTAGGAGCTCAGCAATGTCGTAAGGACACATTCGAGACATATTTATGCTAAGAAATTATTGGCTGTTTATTGAAATTCAAATTTAACTGGGTATCCTGTTTTTTGTTATTGTTGGTTTTTTTTTTAATTTTTGGTTTTTTCTGATTGTTTCTTGCCCAAATCTGGCAACTCTATTTTCTGTATATTCAGGGCAGGGTCAAGTATGAGTCTCTGAGTTCTTTCTCCTTCTGGAGGCTTCTTCCCACTTTTCTCTTCCCTTCCTTTGACTTCGCAACTCCTCCTCCTAAGATGGGTGCTAACGCCCTCCCTGAAGCACTCTAACCCACGATCCTGAGTAACTGTGACACATTTTTAATCCCCCTTTCACCAAAAGTGGATCAAGTTGTGGAGTGGCTGAGGGGTAGGCATGAAAAACCTTATTCTGAAAAGTCCTACATTAGGAAAATGAAATGAACTGAAACTGAATGTAAACATGCTACTATTTTCATCAAACCTGGTTTTTTTTAAAGTTCTCCTTTACAAAAAAAAAAAGAATAATTAAATGATTGCTTTCCTCATACAATTCCTTTATGTAGAAAATTTCCCTTGGACATTCAACAACTGATTTAATTTACTAATTCAATGAGAGAATTTTAAAAAAATATGGACTCAGAATGTTGGGTAAATAAGTAGGGAAGAAAAGGTGGGAAAAAGAAATCTGGGATAAGTAAAATCTTTTGCAGCATAAAAGAAGACTTGAGCAGTGAATGCTTCAAAGAAAGCTCAGTACTTGAAAGGGATTATTTGTTAGTAGAAAATGCATTTTGAGGAATCTGCAGTCTTTTTTTCCCAGAGTAATTAAATAGATCATTGTGTCAATAAATGTTTGTTGAACTGAATTAAAGACTTAGGCTCCATCCTCAAGGAGCTCTCAAATATTGAAAAGAAGCAAAAAATGCAAGTGGAGAAATTAAAGTATAAGTCATTTGTGACCTCTGTAGTCAGATAATAAAGTCCTTACAAATGAACAGGAGAAGCTAGGATATGAGCAATTATATGGATACTCTGTTTATAGTGTCTAGAATTCCAGTTGCTTGTACTGCTTGCCCGGTCTCTGGGTTTTGAGCAAAGGGGAATACACTATGCTTCATAAATTCATCAACATCCCTGTGATTCATGCAAAGGAAAGGTGAGTCTCAGAAATGATATCATAATGCTAATGGTTCAGAAAATAGACTTAGTAGACTTGTGAAGGCAGGAACCAGGTCTGTCATATTTACCTCTTTTCCCCTAGTACCTAGAACAGCACTTAGGCAAAGACAGATGCTTGAAAGAATGATTCCATAAGCACGATCATTATATCAATATTTTGTAAACTTGCGTTTATTTACATGAGGAAGTGAATGATGACAAAGCATTTCCCGTGTAATGAACAGAGTAGGTGATGGTGTTGAAGGATATGTGGTTGATTCCCCCCACCCCTTCCATCACCACCAACCCCATTCCATCCTCAAAGGCTACCGTGGGTGAAATTCTCCCATTCCTGATGCCATCTTTTCAGGGAGGGGCAATGTCTACCAAGATTTATTGAGCATCTTTCTGCTCTGGGCCAGGCACTGCAGTAGGCACTAGAATACAAAGTTGGTCTCTTTAAGAAAGAAGCGTCAGAGGTAAGATATTAGTTTCAACTCATAATTGAAGAAACTGTGTACCCTTATAGCAAATTAAGGTGCCCTAGAAGTCCATAGAAGGAAGATTCCATAGAGGGGATGATGATTGAGCTGAATCTTGAAGGTCCTAAACGAGATCACTGCAAGAGTCAACACAGGCAAACTGCTGGGACAAAGAGCCCAAAATCTCAACGGCTTAACACAAGAGAAGTGTTTGTGCGGACACAAAGCCCAAGGCGGATGTCCCCCATCACACGGCTGTCCTGGGCAGCTCTCTTTCAACCAGACTCCTTGTATTTGGGGGTTCCACCAACCCCTAGAGCCTCAGAGACCTCCAGAGCCTTGAACGACACTGCCGAATTCTCTCTAACTGGCCAATCCATCAAAGGAGAATGAAGGTGGAGGATACTGCAGGCCTCTCCAAAGGCTGGTCCTGGACAGGGCGAACATCACCCCTGTCCCCAATCCACCATGTAGACATCATCTCATGGCCCGCTCGATGCAAGGAGGAAGTGGAAACAATTTTGTGAACCTTGCATTGATGCCACCACCAAGCACCGGAAATGGAAGAGTACACCAGGCAGAGGAAATTAACTAGTCCTGATAAAATGAAAACAGGGTGAAACCGCGAGGGAAGTTTAAAGTAACAGGCAAATTGAGAGAGACCGAGGGCTCTGATGGAAGTTGACAAGGAATTCTGTGCAGTATATCAGGAGGGAAAGTAACCCTTAAAAATAAAGGCAGAGGGGAAGAAGTGTGTAATGACCAGAGAGACAGGAATGACCCATGGATATTTTCCAGAAAGAGCGATAGAGAAGGCTACTCCCGGCCAGCTGCCTCCTAGAGTTCAGCTATGCATTTATTTATTAAACCTTCATAAGATTATAAGAACACAGCCCTGATTTATATAAATCTAAGACTTCTTTATAGTTCTGACTTTCTCCTTTCTGCAAGATATAACAACAAGAAGCTTTGAAAGTGGCTAATAAATATACAGGAATGCAGTCCTTCTGGAAAAGCCACAGGGAAGGGAGCGAGTGTACCTAATATTTATGTAAATGTTAACCACATAATGGGCAACTCGGGAAATAATGATGTGACCTCTGGGACCAATCTCCTGAACTGCAAAAGCGGCTGATTCACGGGGAACGGTGGTGATTATTGTCCCTTGCAGCCCTGCCGCTCTGTCAACAGTGTAGATTTCACATATAGATCAGTTTTGGTGGGAACTGAAAACAGGAAACCTAAATATTAATGAACTTAGTGATGTTTGGAAGAAATGTGCAATTTAAAAATGGATGTATAGCGTGAAGAATTGTTAGTCACACTGAGTTCTACAGTGCCAACATACTAAGAATATGTTATTGAAACATGAAAGAAGGTGACCTTTGCGATGCCAGATTCAATGTTTCCTTTTGCTATTGTGCCCTTATTGTTGCATCAAAGAGTTGAAGAAATGTATATGAAAATATAAAATTCCTCTCTTGACTGGATCGTTCTTTGAAAAATGAAAAATTCTCTGAGACAGGTAAAATGCATGCTTTAATATGTTACACGAGCCTTGAAGGAAAGCAAGCAGAGGGTTCATTTCTTTCCCTCATTTTCCCATCATTTCCCCCCTCCCTCTCACACTTGTATTTATTTATACCGTTTATATAGTGGTTTTGCATCTGTCCGAACTATGCTTCTAGATTTCAATATTTAAATAGTGCCCCTATGTTTTCCCCCATTCTGTCCAGAACTAAGAATTTATTTGCATCATTATCTCATACTCTTCCATTTTATTCCCATCTTTGACTCTTTGCAAGTGGCTTATAGACTATACATTCCATTTAAAACTTAAATTTTCCTAAGAATCACTTGCATATTCCAAACCACTCCTAGTTCATAATTTTCTGTCTCCTCCAAGGAGGCACATGTATTATTTTATTTATTTATTTATTTATTTATTTATTTATTTATTTCTGGCCGCGTTGGGTCTTTGTTGCTGCGCACGGGCTTTCTCTAGTTGCAGCGAGCGGGGGCTCTTCGTTGTGGTGTGTGGGCTTCTCATTATGGTGGCTTCTCTTGTTACGGAGCATGGGCTCTAGGCGCACAGGCTTCAGTAGTTGTGGCATGTGGGCTCAGTAATTGTGGCTCGCAGGCTCTAGAGCACAGGCTCAGTAGTTGTGGCGCACGGGCTTAGTTGCTCCGCGACACGTGGGATCTTCCCGGACCAGGGCTCAAACCCGTGTCCCCTGCATTGGCAGGCAGATTCTTTCCCACTGCGCCACCAGGGAAGTCCCACATGTATCATTTTAAGAGTAGAGACTGGTAGATACAAGAGTTCTCAGGAGCCCTGGCTCACAATTTGGTGTGTGCCTCTCCCTAGCCAGCTTGATTCCTGCAACGGAAGACGAACCGGAAATAGCAAGTAGCAAAGTACTCCTTGGTGTATTAGCCTGACAATTAGTCAGTCAGTCCCACTTGGTTTGCAAATAGCAATGTGTGTTTCTGCAAAGGAAAGTGATCTAAGAGAAAAACCTAAAGTATTTTTCTAATGGTACATTTATGACCACTCCACTGCTCTCGTGACAAATATAAAAGGTCATTAAAATGTAGAAGACTTTTGTCAGATTACTTAGCTCTCAGGACAACAATAAGCATTGCACAGCCGGTGGAAATTAACAACTTGATCCCTTACCAGGAAACACGTCAGTTCCTCTCTATAATTCCTCTTAAACATTACAACTAGTCAAAATCGATTTACACTTGAGAAGGTCACACATATTCCCCGGGGGAAACACTCTCCCGCTCAGCTCCATCCTGAGGCAGACATTACGAAGAACAGTGCCCAGCTGACAGCACATCCGACTTCCCTTTCTCGACCAGGGAACTCGAAGGCACGAGCAGCAATGGGAGCTGTCTTTTTTAGTCATTTAAAGCAAAGACAGTTGAATTTGGTTTCGTTTAGAGTTAATTGTACATTCTGAGTGATTTGGTTTTGGCAAAATCCAAAGCATATTTTGCAAATCGCTTTTCCCATTAAATGCTAAAACCCTTTATTTTTAAAAGGAAATGTAATCCATATGCTTGGACTTTGTTTACACTATCATTATAAAATATATATATACATTTTGTATTCATGTTCCAGAAGCTTTCTGCACCATTTTGTACCACTTTCAAAAATCAAGAAATCGTGTGTACTGCCAAGAACTAATGACAGCGAATCCATAAACGTTAGAAATATTGATTTTATGATTCCTTATGGTCTGACCTTAGAAAAACATGTCTTTGGTTTGCAATCACACGTTGTAGAGAAAAACTTCCTTTCTTTGGAGAAACCTGTATGCCAAAGAGACCTTTTAGGGGTTAGGGGGCTGAGTTTTCTTTGCACAGGAAGGTTTATTTTGCTTACACTTATCAAGCTGCTTGACCAAATTAAATTTTGAAAATGATTTAATTCAGTTTTAAAAAAACCCAAAATCAGAAATTGAGAATTTATGAAATGTTTGCTTATTAAAAACCATATCCAAAATTGTCAAGTTCAACTCTTGGGGTTCATTAAACATGAGGAGGTTTCACACAGTCAGAAATCTCCCACCTGAAAATAAGGGAGGCCGAGAGGAGATAAAGAGCCTGGATGTTCCTTCATAATAAGGCTGAACATGAAGATGAATTTATATTTGCCTAGCTGCGTGAAACTGTCATTGGCTTAGAGCAGGGATCAGCCAACTGGTCCTGAAAAGGACCTGACAGTTAATATTTTAGGCTTTGCACATCAGGTGGTTTCTGTCACAGCTACTCAGATTCTGCCACGGAAGTACAGTCGCAGTCACAGGCAATACACAAATGAATGGATATGATTGTGTACCAGTAAAACTTTATTAACAAAAACAGACGGCAGGAGGAATTTGGCCCAAGGGCCATAGTTTGCTAAGCGCCCTGACGTACAGCTTCTTAACAAAATATACAACTCTATTTGGTATATATCTAAGATCACATTTGAAAAAATTGACTTCGGACGCTGAAAGACAAGAGTCAACTTTTCATCTCTTCTCCTACTTGCATTCTTGAGGCTCTCATTTTGAGACCCAAAGAATTAACTTGTGAAGAGACCAAAACCTTGTCCCTTGTACTCATAAACACTAATCAGATGCCTAAAGTTACCAATGCCAATGTAACCCTCCTAGAGCTGGTGTATCGGTAGCCTACTGTGCACGTCTGGACCTTGTATCATGGGCAGCGAATTCCTAATGAACATGACCAACACTGAAATGTTTGAGAAGAGCTAGTTTTTCACTAGCATGATCCTGGTCTGGTTACCCTATTTCCAATGTGCTTTTAAGAGTCTATTTGCTTAATTAATACATTATGTTGACCTGTGGTCAAAGGTTGCAAACCCAAACCTTGGGCCATGCCTTCCGCATAGCTACTGAAAGCACATGCTGTGGAGCCAGGCCATGCCAAATCAAATACCTGATCTGCCACTTCCTAGCTGTGTGACCTTGGAAAGATGTCAATGTCAATGTTGATGCTTCTCTTCTCTCTTATGGTAATAAACTCTCAGTGTTTGTCAGGGCATAGAGCTCTGAAGAAACAATGGAATGAAAACCACATTTTTCAGCTTCTCCTGCAGAGAGTTGTAGCTACATGACCAAGACCTGGACAGTGAGAACAAAAGGGATATGATTTATTAATTCTGTTTTCAGAACTTAGATGTGTTTATGCATGGATTTTTAAAATCCAGCTTGGGATTCAGTGGGCTTCCGTGTATTGACGTCTTTCATCATTTCTCAGAGTTTCTGATCCTTAAGCATTTCAAAATTCTCTCCCAATTTCTCTCTCTCCCCTCTGCTTCTGAGATGCCAATTAAACAAATATTAACCTTTACCACTATCTTCTGTCTCTCTTCTCTTCTGAGTTCCATCCTTTGGCTTTCTGTGCTTCATTTTGGACTGTTTCTTTGAGCTTACTCTCAATCTGCTGTTAATCTTATTTTCTACTGTTGTCTTTCTCAGATCTAGAATTTCTATTTGGCCCTTTTACAAAATTGCTATATCACTTTTTATATCTTCCAGTTCCCTGCCAATTAAAAAAAATTTTTTTAATATTATCCAACAAATTGAAGATTTAGGTGACATTTTCTTAGTTCTATTGATCTCTGTTAGGGACCTGGGGCTAGTGCTTGCAGTTTAGTGTCACCTTGGTCTAAGTTTTAGATTTGAGATTTTTCTGAGGGAAAATCATATTTTCACAAAACTGTTTCAGATAAGGCAAGGGTTAGTTTACTCCCAGCTTACCTTTACTTCTAGGAGATGATCTTTTGGGGCTTTTTTGGGGCCCAGCCTAAAGAGGATTCAGATCTTTGTCCTAGTCTCTTGGGGTCCCCAAAAGGACAACTAAGCATCCCCTGAGACAAAGGCTTTGCTCATTTTTTTCTGAGTTCTCAGCCTCTCTGCGATGTCAGACCAATAACTGCTCAGTATCATACTAGCTCTTGAATGCTTCCTAGGTTTTAAGAATAATCCATAGAGCTTTTTCAGTTGTGACAAGATTGATGCCTATTACCTACTTCATATTACCAGAAGTGGAAATCCTGAGATTTCTACTCATATTCTTAAGGGAAAGGGGAGGCATACTTTTCTCCCCTTCCTGAGAACCGTCTTTACTTTGGTTGAAGTGATGGCCAGTCTTAGACCGTACACGTGAGCCCACCACTTGAGGGAAAGGCAGAGAAACCAGAAAAAAGGATCCCAGACGCCTGGAGACCTTGTTGAGCACACCAAACACACAAGCCTGGACTGCCTGTCTTTGCACTAGTAATAATCCACCATTGTTTGGGACCTCTACTACACACAGACTTACCCACGTCCTCACTAAAAGGAAAGTTACTTAACCTCTGTGGTAGATGTTTGCGACGATGGTCCCAGTTCCTCCCCTGACTTCAAGACAGCAGAATGCAAGCAGGCTTCAAAAGTGCTCGTGCATTTCTTCTTGTCCCACTGCTCGCTCATGCACGCCTGCCTCTACCACGGGAAAAAGCCTGAGCTAGCCTGCGGGGGGTACCTGAGACACGTGGAGGAGGCTCGCCACGTGGTGACGTCAACCCAGCTGAGGCCATCCTAGATCTACTGCCAGGGGACCTGCGGCCGACTGTGGATGACTGAGTGAGCCCAGCCAAGCCCAGCAGAAACACCGGCTGTCCCACACCCTCAAAAGCCATAATAAATGGTGGTTGTTATAAACCACCGAGTTTGGGGAAGCTTTGTCACACAGCATTACGTATGACAAGAGCTAATAATTACGTGGAGATGACTATAATACTTAACGTCATAGGTTTATCTTTAGACAAATGAGTTATTTCAAGTATGCCCCCTTACAAGAGTCACTGGTACCTAGTAAGCACTCAAAAAGTATTATCTACTCATATCATAGCTACCGTTATTACTACTATAGCTAATATTGAGACCCACAATTCCTCCCAAGCCAGGAAATTCAGTGACCAGTGGCTATAAGTAACTCTAGTGTCTAAATGATCAACATTTTCTAAGGCATCATTATTTCCTTTGTCCTCCTCCCTTTCTCCCTTCTTACAAAATCTCACCTCTCATATTTAGTACCTCAAAGATCATTTGGCTGGCTTCTTTTGAACATCACAGGGATGAAACACACGAGTACTGGGGTGAGTTCTTTGCTACTCATCTCTGATTTGGCGTAGGAAATTGTCTGGGTGGCAGATTGCTGAACCAGGAGTCATGAGGCAGGGGTGTTAGCCCTGTTTTCTCCACTGACTAGTTGTAGGACTCAGATCAGTCCCCTCAGATCTCCAGGTGAAGTTTCTTCACACGGGACTGAGATATTTTTTTAAATTTTATTTTATTTATTTTTTTATACAGCAGGTTCTTATTAGTTATCTATTTTATGCATATTAGTGTATATATGTCAATCCCAATCTCCCGATTCATCCCACCACCAACCCCCCACCCGCCACTTCCCCCCTTGGTGTCCATAGGTTTGTTCTCTACATTTGTGTCTCTATTTCTGCCTTGCAAACCAGTTCATCTGTACCATTTTTCTAGATTCCACATATATGCATTAATATGCGATATTTGTTTTTCTCTTTCTGACTTACTTCACTCTGTATGACAGACTCTAGATCCATCCACGTCTCTACAAATGACCCAATTTCGCTCAGGACTGAGATACTTGATGGCAGCCTGGATCTTACTTATTGCATCTCCGTGGCTGATACATTCCAGACACTCAGTGAATGTTTATTGATTTAAATGAATAGAATTGAACCAAACTGAGTGAACGGAGCTAAGGAAATTGGCTAAACCTCAGAAAGTTCCTTTTCAGCTTAGTCTTTCTACCACTTTACCACATTTTTTTCTTGTAATTCTCCTCTTTTAAACAATACCTCTCTATTACAAAGGAATGAAATAAAATCAAGCTGGCTTCCGGTAGAAATCACTTTCATCCTTCCTGCCCAATGGATGTTTTTAGGAAAAGATGCTAATATTAGCCGCTTTCTATGTATCCATAGACTTTGTCTTCCTGAAGTGATGGGCTAATTCTCTTCCCCTATCTCCTCAACCTTGCACCAGTGACCATGCTGTGGGAACAAGATGGGCAGGACCCCTGTATCAAGAAAAAGGTTTTACCTTTTCTATTACATTTGTAATGCAATAATAAACTGTAATAGTTATGGAGAAATCATGAAATGTGAAAGCATGAGGGCCATCAGTTTCCCACCTTGAAACTTCACACCACAGGAAGCAAGCCTGCAATTTGAATCTTAAACTGGCCTTCTTCAGAATATTTCTCTTCAATATGTTGACTTAAGCTTTTCGGTATGTGTTTCCTATTCATTGTTTTGTCTGAATTAAAAATAAAAAACAGGGGCTTCCCTGGTGGTGCAGTGGTTAAGAATCCGCCTGCCAATGCAGGGGACACGGGCTCAAGCCCTGGTCCAGGAAGATCCCACGTGCTGTGGAGCAACTAATCCCGTGCACCACAACTACTGAGCCTGCGCTCTAGAGCCCGCGAGCCACAACTACTGAAGCCTGCGTGCCTAGAGCCTGTGTTCCGCAACAAGAGAAGCCACCGCAATGAGAAGCCCATGCACCGCAATGAAGAGTAGCCCCCGCTCGCTGCAACTAGAGAAAACCCGCGCGCAGCAACGAAGACCCAATGCGGCCAAAAATAAATAAATAAAATAAATAAAATAAATAAATTTATTTTAAAAAACCAGTTTATTGGAAATATGTCTGTATGTATGTTACTTTGGCAAATAAAATGGAATTTTCTCTTACTACAAAAACTAAGATATACTATCTTAAGGTTGTCAGGAAAGAGGGCACGAAGTTAATGGGGTGACTTAACGGTATAATCACTATTAAGATGGCAGCTTTGGTTTTCAGCGGGGAGGAATTCGGTACAGCTCTGTTTCTGTTTGTATTTCCTGCTACCAACACTGGGAAGTACCAGGTCTGAATTGTCTGAATTGTCAAAATGTCAGATCTGATTGTTTTGGAGAGTTTTCAAGACTAACCTGATGAGGCTTTGAAGTTAATATGAGCAAGATGCATCAGGCAAGAAATGAGATGGTGATTCCTCAGTGCTATAGCACCATGCCACTTACAGGAGGAGAACAAAGATTGTGTTCCATCCACCAGAGGGAAAACTATAGATAGCTAGGGTGGACAACGTGCTGTATCTTATTCCTGGGCATATAGGAAGATGACATTTCCCATCTTCCCTTCCAGTTAAATCAGGCCACGTGACTAAGCTCCAGCCAACAGAATGTGATAGGAAGTGACGTAAGCCATTTTCTTCCCTAGTCCTTGAAAACATCTCACAAAACACTTTAGCCTTCAGACGAGGATCAGATGTTCTTTAGAGACAAAAAAAAAAAAAAAAGTTCAGGCTCAGGGGTAAATGATGCACAAAGACCACAAAGGTAGGATTAGCAGGGCTGATACTGAAGTCTGGATCTTCTACCCTTTATTTCAGCAGACTCATTACCCTTGCATAGGAAAATCTTGGGTCATTCGCTGTGCTTGACGTAGGTCAGGCATCAACAGAGAAAGATATTACCCTAGGAACTAACATTCCTTGGAGAAGAAACAGTAGCTTAACTAGGGCTCCGCTGGGAAAACGCAAATAAGAAGTCTGGTTGTGACAGCACTGACCCCAAGGGAAATGGGATATATTGAGTGTCTGTCTGTCTGTCTGCCCTCAAGGCTGATAGATTCAAAACCTAAAAGCTGGCTGGGGTGTCACCAAAGAGAAAGGCCAAGTCTAACACTAGCTAGGGAAGGTGCTTCAGGCATGAAGAGCCCGTGAAGAGAAAGGAAGCTTCTGCAAGGTCAGTTCCAGAGCCTACAAAGCACAACGGAAGACATCTTAGAACAGATGTGGTTCCTCCTTCCAAGCTTGGAGAGCCAGAACCAGGCCAGGACCCAAGACAGTACATGGAGCTGTAAAGGTGAAATGAGAGGGACGTCCAGAGTTGGACAACGTAGCTATGATGTCTGCTCACAGAGAAGACCTGGAAACAGTTTCCAGGCAGAGTTAGAGTCTATCATCTATCAAAGTGGGGTCTAAATTGGGTAGAGCAGGTCCTAGCAAAATATGACCCTGGGGCCAAATCCAGCAGCTGCCTGCTTTGGGTGGCGGGGGGGCTTGTTTTTAACTTTGTTTATTGAGTTATAATTCCAAATCCACATAACATAAAACGAACCATTTTAAAGCGAAGAATTCCATGGCATTTAGCATATTCACACTGTTGTACAGATACCACCTCTACTGCGTTCCCAAACATTTTTATCACTTCAAAATGAAATCCTGTCCACATGAAGCTGTTACACCCCATTCCCCCTTCCCCCAGCCCCTGGCAACCATCTATCTGCTTCCTGTTTCTATAGATTGACCTATTCTGGATATTTCATAGGAATGGGATCATACAGAACATGACCTTTTGTGTCTGTTCCTTTCACTTAAGCATGACGATTTTGAGGTTCATTCACACTGAAGCATGGATCAGTAATTCATTCCTTTTTATGGCTAAATACTATTTCACTGTATGGATAGACCACAGTTTGTTTATGCGTTCATTCACTGATAAGCCTTTAGGTTGCTTCCACTTTTTGGTTATTGTGAATTGTGCCGCCATGAGCATTCGCATGCAAGGATTTGAGTACCTGTTTCCAATTCTTTTTGGTATATACCCCCAAGTGGAAGAGCTGCCTGTTTTTGAAAATAAATTCTATTGGAGCATAGCCACGCCCATTCAGTTATACATTGTCTATGGCTTCTTTCACGCTACAATGGCAGAGTTGAATAGTTACAACAGAGAAAATATGGCCGCAAAGCCACAAATATTTACTATCTAGCCCCTGATAGAACAAGTGTGCCGACCCCTGGGATAGAGGAAGCGTCACCCCCATCCTTTAGACCTTGATATGGCGCATACCTTAAGCTACTTTTCTCCTGGTCGTCGGTGAAAGGAACTGGAGATTTCCTTGAATTTGTGACAGCCAAGGCTCGATGGGCCAGTTCTGAGGTGAAATAAGAAATATGTGTCGGTGACCGTCCCTCTCATTCTCTCTGCCTCTCCCTGTTCCCTCTTCCCCTCCCTTTGAGAAATGCCAATATTTGCTCAGTAAACAGAGAGAGAAGAGACGTTCTGCACCTGTCAGGACAGGTGAGGGAATCGGTGGTCTGCTCATTGCCAAGTGCAGCGGGGGCAGCAAGATCCACTTTGCCTGGAAGTCAGGAAATGGTCCGCACAGCTGGGGCCGACGTAAGATGGAAACCTGGTGTTGTCCCGTGTGACTTTTATCCACACTTTAATGGGCAAGCAAATCACCTGGGACCTTGTTAAAAAGTAGATTCTGATTCAGCAGGTCCGGGGCTGCACTTGAGAGTCTGCCTTTCTAGAGAACTCCCAGGAAATGGCAATACTGAAGAGCAAGGTGAGCACTGGTTCCCACACAAAGCTGCGCTTTGCAATCCCCTGGGGGAACTGTCCCCCCAAAATCCTAATGCCTGACTGAGTCTTGCTCCCAGAGACTGTGATGGACTTGGTCTGGTGTGTGGCCTGGGCATCTGGGTATACAAAGTTCCCCAGTAGCTTCTAATACGTGGTGAAATTTGAGAGACAGTGTTCTTGAGTTCAGGAGGTGAGGACTGGGGTTGGATCAGCAAGAACTGTTTTCAAAAGAGATTATGGGTAAATATGAATAAGGATAAATTAATTCAAAAATCAAATTGACCATCTACCCATCACTGATCAAGTGATTCCTATAAACTCTCTTCCATTATATAACTAATTTGGCCTATCAGGGGAATCCATGTAATTCAAAGCTGGATACGTTTTACAAATAAGTGATCTGATTTCATTACTCTTGTTCCTGGGAATTGTGCCTGGCCAAGCTGGGATCAGCTTCCTGCCTCTCACTGTATCAATAAATACGTCAGCATCAGGCCACTGGGACCTCATCTACACCGAGAGCAGAATGTGCAAGACGATCTAACAGTTAATGTTTTAGACTTGTCTCTTCCCATTTCCAAATTACACACTTATTGTATTCAGGCAAAATCTACATGGGGCCTGCAGATGTTTGAAAACTTCCAGATGATTCCTAAAGTTGTTCGTTTTTCATCCTGATGGAAAGATGCCTACATTCATGGTCTTTATTGGATATTTTTTAAAAGTGTTTCAAGAAACCCAAGTGTTCTAGTCTTATCTTCCATGTCTCCAGACTGGGAGCAAAAACACACAAATGTTTATTAACAAGATGAAAATGCAAGTAGCTGTATCACCACCCCCAATCTGGCCTCTTAATGCCTAGGTCTACCTGGGCTACTCCCCAGAGATTATTGTCTTCAGCACCTTGTATGCCAGTCCTTCGGGGATCAAAATCCATTTTTAAGATGAGTCCCCCTGGCAACACCAATACTACTCGTATTCTCTTCCTTGCGGTCTATTCTCTCTGGGTCATGATCCTGTTCCCAGCTTCAATCACATCTCCCCAAAATGGCTACATCTGAAGAACTGAACCATTTCTATCTGTGCAGCACAATCTGCCAAATACGGTCAATCCAGTTCACATTCACGGCTTTACATCAGTGGTTCTCAAAGTGGGTCCTGGACCAGGAGCAGCAGCACCGAGAAGCTTGATACAAATGCAAATCCTTGGGCCCCAACCCAGACCAAGTGCCTCAGGCTCTCTGGGGGTGGCCCTAGTAATCTGTGTTTCTCAAGCCCTCCACATGACTCTGGTGTGAGCTCAAGTCTGAGATGTGCCGAAGTAGAGGTACTGCAGTTATGCTGTAGCTTTTGTGCTCTATCACCAGGTGTGTTAGATTAGCTATGAAATACAACCCCACCAAATCTCCAGGGCACCCGACTCCAATCAGTTCTTTCTCCCTCGTCGCTTGCTCCCTGCTCCTGCAGGCTGGCTGTGGAGCTCCGCTTCAGAGGGCAGGCTGGGCTTCCCTGGTGGCGCAGTGGTTGAGAGTCCGCCTGCCGATGCAGGGGACGCGGGTTCGTGCCCCGGTCCGGGAGGATCCCACGTGCCGCGGAGCGGCTGGGCCCGTGGGCCATGGCCGATGGGCCTGCGCGTCCGGAGCCTGTGCTTCGCAGCGGGAGAGGCCACAGCAGTGAGAGGCCCGCGTACCACAAAAAACAAAAACAAAAACAGAGGGCAGGCTGGGTGCAGATGTGCTCCATGCATCTTGTTCTGGGGCTCTGGTGGAGGGGTGGCCACTACTTGGGCATCTAGTTCTCCTGGCAGAAGTCAGAAACTCCCAGAGAGTCGATCTTCTTAAGGCCTCGTCTCAGAACTGAGACATCACCTCTCCTGCCCTCGTTTCATGGACCCAATCTGGTCACATAGCACAGCTCAGTGGGGGAGAGAAATATACACCCATGCAGGTGATCGCGTGGCTAGGTGAGCCAAGTGAATATTTGCTGAACAAAAATCTAATAGACCGCACCGGGACAATGGGTAAATAAACCCATTGGTAGACCTTGCCAGCTATCAAATGCCATTAAATTTTATGAGGTTAACAATGGTAATCCAGTGAGAACAACGGATATGTCAAGAGAGTGGCAGTCAGCCTATAGACAGTTTTTTGTCATTCTTTCATGTTCATGTGATAAACCCTGGACAAAGAATTTCCATCCAGATTTCCTTTCTGGTTCTACTTCTAAAGAACCATTGCAGGATGAACTTACAAAAAAAAAAAAAATCAAGGGAAATACCTGCTGCAGCATTTCCCCCCGTGGTTATTTCCACTTTGAAAAGCTGACGGAATATTTCTACTGTGTTTTTTAAAAGAAAACTCTCTTAAATTCCCATCATTGACTCTACCACATTTAGCTGGCAGGAGCCAAAAAGGAAAATATCTTCCCTGAAGATACAGCGAAGTCTGCCCCAACTAGCAGAATTAATCATGTGCCAGACGTGCAATCATTACAGGACTGTTGGCAACACCATTGTACCCTGGGAAGATGAGAAGGCAACTTAAAAGTCCCTTGATGACCAGACTGAGAGAGCCTTCATTTCCTGAGTTCAGTCACTGGGACATTGGGCTCAATAAATATTTGTTGAAGTGAAAAACATGGATTCTGCTCAAGATGCCAAGTAACTGGCGATGTCCTGCTGAAAGGGGAGCAAGGGAGTTCCCTGGTGGTCCAGTGGGTAAGACTCCGTGCTCCCAATGCAGGGGGCCCGGGTTCCATCCCTGGTCAGGCAACTAGACCTCACATGCATGCCACAACTAAGATCCCGCATGCCGTGACTAAGACCCAGTGCAGCCAAATAAATAAATAAAAATTAAAAATAATAATAACAAAGTAAAATAAATAAATAAATAAAAACAAAGGGGAGCCAAAAGAAGCCAGTTCCAGAAAGATCACTGTCTACCCAGCGGCCATGAGCCAGACACTCAAAGGTGAATGCGTCACCATGTAACGGGCATGTAGAAGGGAGCAGGGGGACTCCATCCTAGGGGACAGTGCAGGTTCCCAAACATGTGTGTGTGTGTGTGTGTGTGTGTGTGGATTAGGGTTAGTTGAAGAATTTCTAACAGGGTGAGAGATTTTAACACCTATAGAGGGAACTCCCAGGGCAGGCTGCATGCGTGATCCTGATTTATCTGGAGAAGAGCTCTGGGAAGGGCAGATGTTAAAAAAAAAAACAAAGAAAGAAAAAACAGCTCTAAAAAAAATAAAATAAGACTTTTGGGGAAAAGTGGGACATTGTGTTCAAATTCCTGGTCTTCGGTTGCAACCCTGGCCCTGTTTCTTACACTGTTAGACACTAGGCAAGTTATGTAAACCTTTTCAGCCTCGGTTTCCTCATCTGTAGAATCATGATAATATGCCTGGGTGGCTCTGTAGCTCAGTTGCATTTGAATGTGAAATGGTCCACTGATATGTAGAACATTCTTACCAGGAATAATACTGACACTGGGGAGAATTGGGTGATGGACCCTTTTCCCTCAGAGGGACTGGCTGGAATAGATATTGTGGTCTATGCAAATGGCACCCCTAGGGTTGTACAGTGCACAACCTCTACAACTGTATGCTGAGCTGCCTCTCTTCCCAGACCTTGGCTGTGGTGGCATTTGAAGGCCACAATGATGAGATTTTCAAAGATGGTACAAATATACCAAGACTCACCCCCATACTCTCTGAGTGAGTTCTTGATTGAGGTCAGTAGAAAAGGTGTCATGTGTCACCTTTAATAATAATAATTTTCAAAAATTCTTCAGACACTAATAGAATGATTCCTCTAATCACTGAGTTGATGAAAGCTGTGGAGTTGGCATCTTTCTTGTGACTTTGAAGTTTTCTTATAATTTTATAGATATTGTCATTTTCCAGGGTTTTATTTGGGGGGCAGCATGGAAAATATCTTCCCTTTAACTCCCTTGGTGTTTGCCTCCAGCATACTTCTCACAGAGGGGAGCAAAAGGGGGCCCATTCCAGAAGGATCACTGTCCCTCAGTTCATTCCACACCTGCTATGAGACAGGCACTCAATGGTAAATGAGGTACCGTGTGGAATGAAGCAGAAGTACTCAAACAAAAACAGTACTTCAGTGACCCAGATTTTGCCCCATTTCTCACTATTTGTGGTAGACACACCCTAAGGTGACCCCAAAGGAGTCATTCTGTTGTATTATTCCCTCCTTTTGCATGTGAGTGGAAGCTGTGATTTGTTTCTAACCAATAGAATATGGCAAAGGTGACAGGATGTCACTCTCATGGTTGCATTATAGAAGACTCCATCTTAGCAGACTAGAGAGAGAGACACTTTCCCACTGGCCTTGCAGAAACACACACTCATGTTGTGATCTACCTGTGAAAAGAGTCACACGGCAGAACACTGCTGGCAGCCTCTAGGACCTTACAGCAGCCTCCAGCCAACAGCCAGGAAGATGCAGGCACCCCAGTCCTACAACTACAAGGAAGCAAAGTCTACCAATGGCCTGAGACAGCATGGAAGCAGAACCTTCCCCAGTCAAGCCTCTGATGAGAAGGCAACCTGGTTGGCACCTTGACTGCAGCTTTGTGAAGCCTCTAAATTTGTGGTAAGTTGTTACACAGCAATAGGAAACTAATACATAGAATACTACATACATAAAATATTACATTGGATTCTATTATTACTATAATTAATCATCAGTTTAATTTTCTCTCATAGATCAGAATCTGGGGTATGCCCTATTCAGAGAGAGAAACCCACTGTGGGCTTTTAACATTGAGTGGAAAAGAGAAACTGGACTTTTCCACCTTACAGCTCTTTTCCTATAAATAACATGTACATTGCTCAGAGGTCACCTCAGTAGAGTGGGAAATCCAAGAAGCCCACTGATTTTCTGGATTACATAAATCCACACAGCCTCCTTTAGGATGATGTAATTTAATTATTATTGCACTAAAGTTACCCTCAAGCACACATTCACCTCTCAACGCTCATGGCATTCAAGGAGTTTATACTTAGAAAATACTCTCCTTTTCCCAGGTAAGAGAGAGACTCTAAAGGTATGAATTTTAAAGAATTGTAGCCTTCAGCATGTTTGGTGGCATTTGACTTGTTTTTCAACATAGATTCCAGCTTCCTTGGTTTGGTTTTTAATAGCTTACTGAAAATAGAAATGTTGCATATGGTTTTATAAATTGGTCCTTTAGAATAAATTGCACATAGGCACAAAAGATTTATAGTAGCTCTGATATAAAATGATTCTTTTATTCCTAAACTCAAATCACACTTTTATATCATGGGTAGCAACTTCTATTGTAAATCTCATGCTCTGATCTTAGTCAAACTTTTAATCTGGCCTGGAAATTCTAAAACGGTAGTAAGATCAATTCTTTTGACCACATTGAGAACTGATCTGATCTATAAATATCTTCAAATACCCTGTTCTCCCTCTCTGCTCTACTATCACAGGGTCGTGGACTCCTTAAATAAATGGCTGCTGAGTATTATCAAACTACAAGGAAGTCTTCTATGAAATGTCAAGCTAGGTCCTAATACAAAACCATTCATTCTATTCCATGTTTTATCCTTAACGTGGTGTGTGACCATGGAGGATATTTTCACCTCTGACGTTCAACAAACCCATAAAAGTTTCCAGCATCTCCCAAGTCCCACGGTAAACTCTCCATCAATTCTAGTTTTCTACCTCTCCATCAATTCTAGTTTTCTTCCTCTCCAGGATCTTAAAGTCTGAACTTAACACATTATTGACTGGGGGATTTTTGCAGAAACTAACGCCTGTGGCCGTAATATGTCTCCAGTCAAAAATGTGTTAAATGGTCATAATTGGTCATCTAAATCTACTGTGTTTTTTTGTAATATTTAACTGTTTTCAGAGACTGTCCATGTATGAAGAAAAATATACAAGCCTGTGATACAAATCCACATTACAAGAAAGACGGGGACACTGATTTCCACTTGATTCTGGCCTTGGGTTTACCACCAACCGTGGCGTGACCAATGAAACACAGTCTCCACGGCCATGCTGGGGACCCGTGGACCAGCAGCGTGAGCGTCACTGGGAGCCTGATAGAAATGCAGAACCTCAGTCCCCAACCAAGACCTGCTGCGTCCGAATCTACATCTGAACAAGAGCCTCTTGTGTGTGATAACGCTGGAGAAGCTCCATTTCGTGGCGGACTGTGACTCCAGGTGGATTGGACATCTAGCCTTTACTGCCAGCTCTCCTCATTTCCCCAGTATCTGTACACTAGATGCTAAAATGCTGAGCTTACATTGGTAATGGGCCTACCTCCAACAAACTGTATCCTTGGGTGGCTCCTCGGGTTGTAGCTATGATCTTCACATACCACCCAAGGACACTGGTTTAATGAGAAACAGCAAGGCCAGAATGAGGTCTACATGGAGCAAAGTCCACTGGCAGCAGAGGCTTCCACATCAAAATAAATACCAAGGGGCTTCCCTGGTGGCGCAGTGGTTGAGAATCTGCCTGCTAATGCAGGGGACATGGGTTCGAGCCCTGGTCTGGGAAGATCCCACATGCCGCGGAGCAACTAGGCCCGTGAGCCACAACTACTGAGCCTGCGCGTCTGGAGCCTGTGCTCCGCAACAAGAGAGGCCACGACAGTGAGAGGCCCACGCACCGCGATGAAGAGTGGCCCCCGCTCGCCACAACTAGAGAAAGCCCTTGCACAGAAACGAAGACCCAACACAGCCAAAAATAAAAATAAATTAAAAGAAGCCTCAACATTAAAAACAAAAAAACCAAATGCCCTCTGTTTATTTATGAGAAGCTGCTCTCAGGGTACTGATAGTATGTGATATTTCAAGGTCCAACATTTCTTTATAATTTAGGTGTCACGGAAAATAAACAGCAATGCCGTGATTATGTAAGATATTAACATTAGGGGCAGCTGGGTGAAGGGTATGCGGGAACTCTCTGTACTATCTTTGCAACTTTTCTATAAATAGGAAATTATTCCAAAATTAAAAGCTTATTTTTAAAAGTACAAAATTTGGCTTGCAATTTAGGAAAATGAGTATCCCCCCAGAAACTTTTCAAATGACATTATTTAAAGAGCTAAATACATTAGAAGTGGGGAAAAAATAGAGCAATGGGGATAAACAAACACCCTTCTTGCGTATTCACCATATTTTTTCACCCTATGTTATAATAGCATATACCTATTGCTTAGCAAACCCAATGGGGCACAAGGGTATGAAAAAGCCAAAAAAAGGAACAAAAGAAAATGAGTGATTATAACTATAGTGCCAGAGATTTGACAAATATATGTTAAGAATATGAAATTATGGCAGAATCTCCCTTAAGCAATTTGTTTCACCTCTCCCTTCAAATATCTACCAAAAACAATTTTTAGTGGAAAAAAGTGAAAAAATATATACTTAAAAAAGAGCTATATCCATCATCACATATATGAAGTACTCAAATTTTATTTTATTGGTCAGCATTCTGACTAGTAAACAATGGAATCTATTCTCTGGTGAGTTTAAGCAGGAAAAGGGCTTATTGAAAGATATTCAGTAGCTCCGGAATCATTGGGAGGGCTGAAGAAACAAATCCAAGGCGTAGCTTCCAGGAAAAATGCCAAAACCATGCTGCAAATTAGCCTGATTTGGGGGGAGACGCCACTGCCGCTTTACTGTTGCCACCACCAAGCGCCTAGTGCCAGGACTTCAGCTTGATTGCAAATGATAGAGCTTCAAGCCTCTGGCCCCTGCGCATCAGGACCTCAATCTTGCAGCCACTGCCCCCGCCCCTGAAAGTCAGCCAGCAGGGAGCATCATCCCTGCCAGCAAGACGGAAGCTCGCTGCAAGTTCGTTTCCTTCCTAGCTCAGGTCTGAATCCAGGTCTTTGGTGTTTTTCAGTTCTAAATGGCACAGCCTTGGTTATATGCCACATCCTAGCCCCAAGAGAGCCTGGGAATTTGAGCTCTGATTCTACATCTGGGAGATAAGACCCAGGGTGACCAATTAATCCCAACTTGGGCAGGAATTTTCTGGTTTTGCAGTTAAAGGAACTGCATCCCAGGAAACCCCTCAGTCTCAGGCAAACCAGCACAAGTGGTTACTAGACTGAGAACCCATAACCTGTGCATTTCCCCGAGTATAGAAAGGCTTTGAAAAAGATGATGGGGAGCCACAACGATGATGCATATCCCCTACAATAATCAATACACATTGATGAAAATGTAAATTGTGGCAATTCATATGATCCAGCAATCCCACTCCTGGGTATATATCTGGACAAAACTATAATTCAAAAAGATACATGCACCCCTATGTTCATAGCAGCACTATTCACAATAGCCAAGACATGGAAACAACCTAAATGTCCATCGACAGATGAATGGATAAAGAAGATATGGTACATACATACAATGGAATATTACTCAGCCATAAAAAGAATGAAATAATGCCATTTGCCGCAATATGGATGGACCTAGAGATTATCATACTACTTACTAAGTGAAGTAAGAAAGACAAATACCATATGATATCACTTATATGTGGAATCTAAAAAATGATACAAATGAACTTATTTATAAAACAGAAACAGACTCACAGACATAGAAAACAAACTTATGGTTACCAAAGGGGAAAGGGGGGGGAGGGGTGATAATTTAGGAGGTTGGAATTAACATGTACACACTACTATATATAAAATAGATAACCGACAAGGACCTACTGTATAGCACAGGAACTCTACTCAATACTTTGTAAAAACCAAATGAGAAACGAATAGATATATGTATAACTAAATCACTTTGCTGTACACCTAAAACTAACACAGCATTGTAAATCAACTATACTCCAATATAAAATAAAAATTAAAAAACCAAATGTTTACAGCACCATTACTCATAATGGCCAAACAACAGGAAAAAACGCAAACGTCCATCACTGGATGAAAGGATTAATGAAATGTGGTATACCTGTATAGTGGAATATTATCAGCCATAAAAAAAAGAATGAAGTACTAATATATTCTACAACATGGATGAACCTGGAGGATATTGCACTAATTGAAAGAAGCCAGACACTAAAATCCAGATAGCAGATGATTACATATATATGAAATATGCAGAACAGGCAACTCCACAGAGACAGAAACTAGATTAGTGGTTCCCAGGGGATGAGGGAGAAGGGAACCAGGAGCAACTGCTAAGAGGTACAGATTTTGTTTTGGAATGATGGAAATGTTCTGGAATTATGTAATGGTGATAGTTGCCCAACATTACAAATATACTTTAAAAACCCACACACTTTAAAATTGTATACTTTAAAATACTGAATTTTATCTCAATACAAAAACATGTTTTGAAAAAGAAAGATGTGATATATGATGTATGTGTATACGCGCACACACACACACACACACACACACAGAGTGGAATACTACTCAGCCATAAAAAGAATGAAATAATGCCATTTGCAGCAACGTGATGGGCCTAGAGATGATCATACTAAGTGAAATAAGACAGAGAAAGACAAGTATCATATGGTAACACTTACATGTGGAATCTAAAGTATGACACAAATGAACTAATCAAGAAACAGACTCACAGATATAGAGAACAGGCTTGTGGTTGCCAAGGGGGAGGGGGGGTTCAGGGAGGGACGGATTGGGAGTTTGGGGTTAGCAGATGAAAACTAGTATGTATAGAATGGAAAAACAACAAGGTCCTACTGCAGAGCACAGGGAACTATAGTCAACATCCTGTGATAAACCATAATGGAAAAGAATATAAAAAAGTATATATATGTATAACTGACTCACTTTGCTGTACAGCAGAAATAAACACAACATTGTAAATCAAGTATACTTCATTAATTAATTAATTAATTTGCAGCAATTGCATCTGTAGCCCAATTGGTCGCTAGGCCAACTGACCCATATTTGTGCTGAACTGACTCATCTCCCGTTCGCCTCACTCCTCCCCAGCTCACACGTCATAGTTTGTTCCTGCTCACACATAGTTATCGGTATAAAGTGCCAGTAGTTTTCCTGGTCACCGTTTGTACCTGACAATTACTAAATTGGATTTAAAGTAGCTTTTCCATTTTAAACAGAATAATAAAGGGGGACGAGCCCTATAACATATTAAAACACATTATAAGGACTTCCCTGGTGGCGCAGTGGTTGAGAATCTGCCTGCCAACGCAGGGGACACGGGTTCGAGCCCTGGTCTGGGAAGATCCCACATGCCACGGAGCAACTAAGCCCGTGTGCCACAACTACTGAGCCTGCACTTTAGAGCCCACGAGCCACAACTACTGAGCCCTCGTGCCACAACTACTGAAGCCCACGCGCCTAGAGCCCATGCTCTACAACAGAGAAGCCACCGCAATAAGAAGCCCGCGCACCACAACGAAGAGTAGCCCCCACTCTCTGCAGCTAGAGAAAGCCCCCGTGCAGCAACAAAGACCCAATGCAGCCAAAAATAAATCATAAAATAAAAAAAATAAAACCCATTATAAAACCATTACACCTTAAATAGGGCTTAACATGGAAATATAAAAAGATCATTGAGTCAGAATAGAAAGCCTAGAAATAGACCCAAATAATCCAAGATTTCAGTATCTGTTAAAATTGACATCTCAAGTCAATGAAAAAAAGATAGATTCATCGATATATTGGGCATGGTATCAGATTAAAAACTGGGGGAAAAAATACAAAAAGTTCTATAATTCACCCATCATATAAGGATAAATATCAGATAAATAAATGAAATATATATACTTTTATGTTTATGTATATATAATATACAAACATATGTATACACATAAATACATAGATATATACATACACGTGTGCGTGTATATATATATATATATATATATACACACACACACACACTAGAAGAAAACACATGGCAATTGGTGATGTCTCAGAGTGTCAAAGACTTTTCAAAGCATCTATCGATATGATCATGTAATTGTTCTTCTTTAGCCTGTTGATGTGATGGATTACATTAGTTGATTTTCAAATGTTGAACCAGACTTGCATACCTGGGATAAATCCCACTTGGTTGTTGTGTGGTATATAATTCAATTTATATATTGTTGAATTAGATTTACTAATATTTTGTTAAGGATTTTTGCATCTATGTTCATGAGAGTACTGGTCTATAGTTTTCTTCTAATGTCTTTGTCTGGGTTTGGTGTTAGAGTAGCCTCATATGTTTGATTTTTGTAACATTTCCTTTTCTCTTCTACTAGCTTAGAAGTTAAAGCCTTGAAAATTTATCACCTACACTTAACACAGTATAAAACTGATCAATATTTTAACTCTTTTCCAACAAACTGAAAGACCTTAGAACACTTAACTATAATTCCTTCCCACCTGACCCACACTACTTTTCTGAAGAATTTTAGATAACATTTTCATACTGTTATTTATAAAGATAACATTCATTTACATTTCCATATGCTTTTATAAATGTGCATGATCACCATTTGTTTTGCATCTCAAATGTTTATTCTGAATTTATTTTCCTTCATCCTAAAATAAATCCCTTAGAAACTCCTATAATTTACCCTTGTTCCTGAAGTATAGTTTTGCTAAGAATACAATGCTTGGTTGAGGGCTATTTTCTGCCCACGTTTAAAAGATATTCCCCATTATTTGGCTCATCTCTTTGAAGATGAAAATGTTTTTTCTCCATGGCTGCAGTTTTATAACTACATGTTTAGGAGATTTCTTTTTATTTACCATTCTTGGTATACATGGTGTTTCTTCCATCTGTGAATTCATAATTTTCATCAGTTCTGGCAAATCTCAGTCATTATTTCTTTAAATATCTCCTCACCCTCACTGTAGCTGTTCTCTCTTTATGGAACTCCGATTAGATCTATATTAGCCCTTCTCTCTTCCATGTCTCTTCACTCTTGTATTTTCCAGTCCTTTATTACTCACTGCTTCATTCTGGGTAATTTCTTCAAATTTTTATTCAATTTCACTAAATCTTTCTTCATCTATGTCTAATCTGCTGTTTAAACATACATAGTTTAATCACTTTTATTGTGAAATACCACACATGTACAGAAAAGTGTGTGTCTTAGTCCATTTGGGTTGCTACAACAAAAATACCATAGACCAGGTGCCTCATACACAACAGAAAAGTATTTCTCACAGTTCTGGAGGCTGGGAAATCCAAGATCAAGGGGCTGGCAGATTAAGTGTCTGGTGAGAGCCCACTTCCTAGTTCACAGATGGCTGTTTTTTTGCTGTGTCCTCACATGGCAGAAGGGGCGAGGGGGCTCTCTGGAGTCTTTTTTTTTTTTAATAAGGGCACTAATCCCATTCATGAGGGCTCTGCCCTCATGACCAAATCACCTCCCCAAAGGTCATACCCTTTAATACCTTCACATTGTGCATTAGATTTCAATATACGAATTTTGAGAGAACACTAATATTCAGTTTATAGCAGTGTGTAAAACACAAAATTCAGCAAATTATATAACCATAAGTCAAACATCTGTGTAACTCCCACCCAGGTCAAGAATTAAGGCATTGTGAGCACTCCAGAAATCTCCACATATGACTACTCAATCACACTGCTGCTCCTTCCGCACTACAGGATATACTTTCCTGCCATATCCTGCAACCTCTTCCCCACTTTTCTTTATAGTTTTACTACCTATGCAGGCACATAACCAGAGTTTCTAATTACAAGGATTTTTTTTTTCATTTCCAAAAGTTCAATTTGGCTCTTTTGAAAATCTGCCTGGATATTTGTCATTGTTTCTTGCTCCTTGCTCATCGTTATTCTGTCTGCAAACATTTCACAGACATATAGTCATTGCATAGTCTTTATCTGATAATCCTAATGTCTTAAGTCCTGATAGTCAACATCTTCTAGTTGTTTTTGCTGATTCACTTGTACTGGCTTGTTTCCTCATTTTTTTAGTAAGTTTTTTATGGTGAGCTCATATTTATTGTTGTTTCCTCTAGGAAAGATTTGTGTTGACTTCTGATGGACTCCAGGAGCTACCTATCTGGAACTACTTTAATGTATCCACATTCAGGACTAGTATAAATCTGAACATCAGAACATAAGTGATATCAGGTCTGTGGCTGCAGGTTAACAAAGGAAGACCTTGTTATAGCCATCATCATCATTATTCTTCTTAATATCTTCATGATGTTATTCTTCACCCAGAGCCCCCTCCCAGGGTTCTGGCTCAGTGCAGGAGTTTCAGGGCCAGCAGCCCCATTTTCCAGAAGCCCTAGATTAAGTACCCAATTTTCTCCCCCCATTCAACCCTGCCTGCCATAATAGTAGCATTTGTGCCCAGGGCAACTCTAAAATTTCTGTTTGCTTCCTGCCCACTTTCCTGGTCTGATCATGCTTGTTGTTTTTATTATTATTATCACCATTTTTCCTTTATAATTTTCCTTCCCTTTATTGGATACTCAGAAAAAAATATGTTGTTAATTTCTCCAGAATCTGGATGTGTTATATCATCAGAGCTTTGTAGAGCTTCTAGTATCCTAGAAAGCAAATTTCCCATGTTGAAAATAACTTTTCACAAGTGAAAAGGTAATAAAAGAGATGCAAATTAAATGTGCATTGAGATACCATTTCTCTTGTATTAATTCAGCAAATATAAGTTTAACAGACTGTTGGTGACAATTTGGGAAATGAGTATTCCTGTACATTGCTGATGGGAGTAGAAAACTGGTACCACTTTTAGGGAGAGCAATCTAGCCATTTCTGTCATAATTACAAATACATATACCTTTTGACCCAGAAATTCTACTTTCAGGAATTTATTCTACACGTAATAGTGCATGTGAAGCTTATTCATTGCACCATTACTTGTAATAACCTAACATTTGAAAGAACTTATATACCTATTAAGAGGGAACTATTTCGATAAATTACGTACATCCATACAATAGAATATTATGTTATTTTTACAAATGAAAATATTTTAATACACTTATATGAGGCAATATCCAAGATACATGTTCAGTGGAAAGTGTAAGGTGTAGAACTGTGTACATCTTATGCTTTTTTTAAAAAAAAAAAGTACATATTCACATGTTTGTTTGTAGAGCCATAAAATATTATTGGAAGGGTACATAAAACATTCTGTCAGTGTTGGCTGCCTCCAGGTTGGGGACCCAGGTACCTAGAGAAGGAAGGTAAGAGGGAGACTTATCATTGTAAACCCTTTTGTACTTTTTGCATTTTAAACCGTGTGAACATATTATCAATTTTTAAAAGGGTTTGTCTTCTTGTGGTTGGCCTTACACGGAAGTGCCAAAGAGGTTTTTTTTTTTTTTCTCGGTTTTGCCTAAGGCCGTTCTCAGCCCAGGCAGAGAAGGAGGGCGGAAAAATCTGGAAGCCAGGTTGTCCAAGAAAGACTGGGTGAGCCAGTGCTGATTCATCGTCCTTGAAATCTGCCTCCTGACCTCATCAGGTAACTAGTAACAAACCCCCCGGCTCTTTCTTTTATTGCTTTTCACCCAGAAATTTGGAATGTCACAGATGGTTGTGTTTTGACAGGAATTTAATGCACACTCAAATGTACAAAATTCCAGAATCTAAGTCTTTAAAAGCAGCAAGTCCTTCTCTTTCTCTTGCTTAGGGCCTGTGTTTTATGTTCGGTGCTCCTGACGGACAGCTTGGACTTGTGATGTACTCTACCAGATCATCTTTAAGGACATCTCACTGCAGGAGTTCCATTTCTTGGTCCCAAAACTTGGGAAGGGAAAGGAAATAATTAGGTTTCTTAAGTGAGTACCATCACACAGAAGGCCCGGCTTTGGAAATCAAAATGAGAACTAGAAAATTCAAAATGAAAACTATAAAGTTCAAACTGCAAACCAGAAGGTTCAAAATACAAACTGAAACTCCACCGTAGGAAAATATCCAAATTCCACCACTCTATTGTACAATTTTGTTTCCTCCAAAATGGCAAAAATACAAATTCCGCAGAAAAACTTCATCTTTTTTTTTTCTTGTTTTTACTTTGTTTTCTGTCATAGTCTGAAATGTTTCAGGTATACAAAAAAATAGAGAGGATATTCTAAAGAACATCCATGTACCTACTAGAAAACTTTGTTAAATCTTAAATGTTTGCCATATTTGCTTCAGATAATTCTTTTTTTAAATAATTATTTGTTTGTTTGTTTGTTTATGGCTGTGTTGGGTCTTCGTTTCTGTGCGAGGGCTTTCTCTAGTTGTGGCAAGCGGGGGCCACTCTTCATTGTGGTGCGCGGGCCTCTCACTATCGTGGCCTCTCTTGTTGCGGAGCACAGGCTCCAGACGCGCAGGCTCAGTAATTGTGGCTCATGGGCCCAGTTGCTCCGTGGCATGCGGGATCCTCCCAGACCAGGGATCGAACCCGTGGCCCCTGCATTGGCAGGCAGACTCTCAACCACTGCACCACCAAGGAAGCCCCTTCAGATAATTCTTAAAAAACAAATAATTTTGAACGTGATTCAAGGCTCCTGTGTCCCTCTTCCCTTATCCCACCTGCTTCTCCCCCTCTCAAGAAGTAACTGCCAATGAATTTGGTGTTTCTCATTCCCATGCATGCCTTATGCTTTTCCAGCAATGGGTAGGTATTCATAACAATATAAAAAGCTGTTTTTCAAGCTTGAAACAGTACATACATGACATTCTGGATCTGCCATTCAACAATTTCCTTTTTGCATTCAGCTTTTCTGTTGAAGGACATATGGGTTATTTCCAGTTTTTTCCCTTTACCAAAATTGCCGCAATAGAAATTTTGTACCTTTCTCTCTTTTCACATGCGAGGCTCTTTCTCTGAACTAGGAAACAATTGATGGGAAATAGGATACGCCTCTCCTCATCATTTCTAGATAACAAACTACTCTCAAATGTGGTCATACCACTTCACCCTCTTTGAAATAGCCCTCAAGTGTTCTAGGTATGCTTCCTAGCTTCACAGAACCGCAGGAGAAAAGACATTTTGGGTCCAAGTACTAATTTGGCAAATGAGTCTGTAGCAGATGCCACTGGCACCCTACTCGTATCCCCTCACTCTTAGCACTTCGATGAATACCAGCCAACTCCCAACTGCCAGGACCTGCATTACTTTTTGCCTGAGAATGTTCTCTGGCTGCCAGACATAATATTGCTGTTGGGACAGCAAGAGCAATTAGGACAAACTGGGGAATTTACCTCCCTCGGAGCTGCCTCAACCAATGACTGATGGGACTTGGTGTATCAATACCTCAAGTGGGACAACTCTGAGGCACGTGTTTTATCCCGATTTTTGGAGTGCCCAGCACGATTAAGCCACAGTTGCCCACAGGGATGATCTGCTTGATATCAAACCTGATATTCAACAATTCTCTGTCTTACTTCCCTTCTCTCCCTCTCCCACCACAGTGTCCTGAGACCACCTCCCAAATAAACTACTGATGCTCAAACCCTGGGCTCAGAGTCTGTTTCTGGGGGAACCCAACTGGATTCCAACTAGCTCTCACATGAATGCATTCAGATGCTAGTAATGCTCATAGGTTTGGGGGAAAATGTCACTGGCTGTAGAATTTGCCCATAAGCCCACCACAAAAAAAGATGAAGAAAGAGTTTACTTGTTAATCAGAGAGAAGATACAATAAAGACTTTGCAGCTTGGTTCTTGGAGATTAGACAATTCCACAGATGAAGTGTTCAGAGCTGCTACACCCAGAGGCTTTCCTTTAAAAGCCACACCTTTCATTTCCATTCTAAGTATCTTCCAGGGCAAAAGGGTAGGGATTTGTGTACAAAAATCATCTTATTTGCCTGAGTTTGAAGAAGACGTCTTTTTAGAGTCCAGGTTTTGTGTAGCTTTTTGTGGCATTTTCCTCTTTGTTGTTCTATTCTCCAAAATTGCACAAACAACAGCAGCTCCATGCACGAACATTCGGCAGCAGTTTTATAATGTCTTCAAACACTGCACCTTGATCTTCATTTGGGGGAATATCAAAACTGATGATTTTTCTAAACCTTTATCTTTGGCAAATTTTAAATAAAAGAGCATTTGTTACAATGGGCTGTGCAGAGATGATGCATAGTGTTGGGTTTTTGGTTTTTAGGTTTTTTTAGCTACAAATTGTGAAATGAGGTAAATCATGTAGTCGTGTGAAGGCCAAGGCTACTGCTGTACACTGAATGTTTGTGTCCCCCCCAAATTCATATGCTGAAATCCTAATTCCCACTGTGATGGTATCTGGAGTCTTTGGGAGGTGATTAGATAATGAGGGTGGAGCCCTCATGAATGGGATTAGTGCCTGAAAGAGACCCCCAGGGAGCTCTCTCACTCCTTCCAGCCACGTCAGGTGACAGCAAAAAGACAGCCATCTATGAACTAGGAAGTGGGCTCTCACCAGTCATGGAATCTGCCACCACCTTGATCTTGCACTTCTCAGTCTCCAGAACTTTGAGAGATATATTTCTGTTGTTTAAGCCACCCAGTCTTTGGTATTTTTATTATAGGAGCCCAAGCTACGATAGCTAAATTTTGCCAGCCTGGGAAGGTCAATAGGACCAAAACATAAGACCTTTGATCCATCACTACTACAAACTGAACTGTATCCCCGCTCCTGCCCCAAATTCATACGTTGAAGCTCTCACCCCTGATGTGACTTTATTTGGACACGGAGCCTGTGAGGAGGTAATTAAAGTTAAATGAGGTCATAAGAGTGGGGCCCTAATCCACTAGGATTAGTGGCCTTAAAAGAAGAGGAAGAGGGGCTTCCCTGGTGGTGCAGTGGTTGAGAGTCCGCCTGCCGATGCAGGGGACACGGGTTCGTGCCCCGGTCCGGGAAGATCCCACATGCCGCAGAGCGGCTGGGCCCGTGAGCCACGGCCGCTGAGCCTGCGCGTCCGGAGCCTGTGCTCTGCAGCGGGAGAGGCCACAGCAGTGAGAGGCCCGCGTACCGCAAAAAAAAAAAAAAAAAAAAGAAGAGGAAGAGATCTCTCTCTCTCCCGCCCACCCCCCACATGCACAAAGAAGAGGTCATGTGAGCACACAGCAAGAAGATGGCTACCTACAAGCCAAGAGAAGGTCTCAGAATGAAACCTACCTAGGTGGCACCTTGATATCAGACTTCCAGCCTCCAGAACTGTGAGAAATAAATGTCTGTTGTTGAAGCCCCCTGGTCTACAGTATTTTGTTATGGTAGTCCTTGCAAACTAAGACAATCCTGGAGTATGAACCACCCTATACTGAGTAAGAGACAACCAAAAGTTCACGTCCCACTTTTCATATTGATGGAAACAGCTTTAGGCTGCAGGCAGAACTGCGTGTCTCACTGTAGTTCTGGATTAACTGACTTGTGAAGACCTGTCTTCAAATTCAAGGGCTTGTTTCCACGGTTAGTGTTCTTTCACTGCATTCATTAAGACACATCCACGTTGACAGGTATCAGAAAGTTCATACTTAAATGCTCACTTTCTAAAGTGAGTGTGAATTGAGTATTGTATACCTGGCTTTGTAGACCCAGCTCAGAGTTCCAACTTGGCCACTTTTTTTTTTCGTATGTGTGATAGGAAAGTTACTTCTCTAAATTTAGCATCCTCATGTGTAAAATAAGGATAATCGTAGTACCTATGTCCTTGAGTTGTTGGGACAGTAAATGATGTTCCCATAGAATTCTGTACTTTACCCCTCTAGAAAGGGCAAGAGACTGCTGTAATTTGTGAATCTTATAACCAAAAGCAAAGAGGCAAAGTTGAGCCTTGAAAGAATTTTTTTCTAACACCCTTAACTCACATTAATGTAAAAAAAAATAACTAAATAAACTGTGGAATATACAAGTATAAAAAATAAAAATGAATCATTCTGGGGCTTCCCTGGTGGCGCAGTGGTTGAGAGTCCGCCTGCCGATGCAGGGGACACGGGTTCGTGCCCCAGTCCGGGAAGATCCCACATGCCGTGGAGCGGCTGGGCCCGTGAGCCGTGGCCGCTGAGCCTGCGCGTCCGGAGCCTGTGCTCCTCAACGGGTGAGGCCACAACAGTGAGAGGCCCACGTACTGCAAAAAAAAAAAAAAAAGAATCATTCTCCTATCACCTAGAGGGAAGCACCAGTCATCACTTATCTATGCATATGCTGTGCTCCCCAAGTTTTACACAAAAATTGTCTTGGAAACATGTTTGTTTATGTGACTAACTGCCAATACTTCTAAGGAAGGTACATGATTTATTTAACCAATTTAGCCAATTTCCTAGGCCTTTGGATTTGTCTTTTCCCAATGTTCAATGCTTCAGTGGCATTCTTTGATGATATGCCTTTATGAATGTACATCTCTGTCTCCTCGGCCTGAATTCCTAGAGGAGTAATCACTCATTTAAACAAAACAATAAGAACACTTTTAAAACTCCTAATACCTGTGCCAAATGGTCCTCCTAAAAGGTTGTCCCAGTTTGCACAGTGATTCATGGTGCAACGGGGTGTTTGAAGACATGAAATATTTTATCACATGACAAGAGTTACCACAGATGCCCTGAGAGAACGGAGGCCCGCAGGCCTGATCACACATCCCAGCCTTATTTTCAGTTTGGTTTAGATTTTCATTTCAGCAGTGTTATTTACAACAGGCAAGACATGGAAGCAACCTAAATGCCCATCAACAGATGAATGGATAAAGAAGATGTGATGTGTGTGTGTGTGTATATAATGGAATACTACTCGGCCATAAAAAAGAATGGAATAATGCCATTTACAGCAACATGGATGAACCTAGAGATTATCACACTAAGTGAAGTAAGTCAGACAAAGAAAGACAAATATCATATGATATAGCTTATATATGGAATCGAAAAGAAAAAGATACAAATAAACTTATTTCCAAAACAGAAAGAGACTCACAGACACAGAAAACAAACTTATGGTTACCAAAGGGGAAAGTGGGGGAGGGGGAGGGACAAACTAGGAGACTGGGATTAACAGATACACACTACTATATATAAAATAGATAGGGAATCCTCTGGCGGTCCAGTGGTTAGGGCTCTGCACTCTCACTGCCGAGGGCCTGGGTTCAGTCCCCGGTCAGGGAATTAAAAATCCCACAAGCCACATGGTGCAGTCAAAACATAAAATAACTTTAACAAAATAAAATAAACTTTCAATTTAAAATAAAATAAAACAGACAAACAAGGACCTACTGTATAGACAGGGAACTATACTCGATATTTTGTAATAACCTATAAGGGAAAAGTTATATATATAACTGAATTGCTGTGCTGTAGACCTGAAACTAACACGATATTGTAAATCAACTATACTTCAAGTTTTTAAATATTTTTTAAAATAAATTTGCACTTCAACACACTTAGAAATTCCAGTATGTCTTGGTTCTGTGGAGGCTAATAGACAAAACGAGAATGCTAAGTAACGAATACCAAGCTTTGCCCTGCAATTATTTTTACAATCAGTGATGACTGCTAGGTTCTAGAGGGCACAAGCCACCCTGATTTGTCTCTTCCTCTTGAGGACCTGCCCCCCAGCCAGCTGGTGTGTCTTCTATCCTGGCTTCAATGAATGAACCCCCCCCCCATAGCACTCCTGGGTCGCGCTGGTTGTGAGACAGGGTCCAAGGTGCTGAATTAATCCTCAAGAAGATATTCATGGATAACAAGGCACTTTCTTTCATTCGACACTTCACAGCCACCTATTCTGTGCCAAAGAACTCTGCAAGGAACAAAGGTGCAAAGCGCAGAGACCTTCGCAATGAAGATAACTGTTACATTGCTTGAAAATGAGGACTTGCGATGTTTAACTCAAAACCTGTCGTATCACAAAGGAAGAAATACGAATGGCAAAAGAAAAAAAAAGGGCAAAAGGCTGAGTGTTTCTGACACCAAAGCTTTGGCTGCTCGAGTGCGAACGTTTCACAGTATCTGACAAGAGGGCCTGCCTGCAGTTGCCTGGGCAGCAGAAGCCCTTCAGTTTCCTGCAAGAGGATGGATGTGTCGTCTGCTTTCCTGTGGCCATCTCCACCGCCCCTCCCCAGCACCCCAGTCTCCTGCAGCTCACTCGCCCTCGGGGTCTCGGCCAGGACACTTCTGACAATCCTGCACTTCTGTCCTTTGCACAGTCTGGCTGCCACATCCGTGTCTATTCCCACCCCTTCGCCATTCTCTGCCACCAGCCTGCGCTCCACAACGGGAGAGGCCACAACAGTGAGAGGCCCCCGGACCGCAAAAACAAACAAACAAACAAACAAAAAACGGAATGACAGGACAAATTAGAAATAGTACACAGAGGTGGATATCATCGCCTATCTGGGTGTTTGAGCTCATAGGACCTATGTAGGTCCAGAGAAAAAAAGGAACATTGATCAGTGAACTGGGCCAGGATAGGCTACATAGGTTGGCCATAGAGGTCAGCATGCTGGCACCAGGTAAAGACATTCAAGGGAATTAGATTAATGTTGACATATCAGGCTCCCTCAGGCTCCTGTCCAAAAGTGGACGGGGGACCTTTTGGTACACATGGAGACAGCAGTGAGGAGGCCACTGGAGTCGTCTGGATAAGGGACAATGGTGCCCTGGGCCAGAGTGCTCTCAGTATCCAGCATGTCCTAACGGGAGCAGCTAAAAAAATCGGAACACACAGGTGATCATGAGCTCTAGAATTACTTAGCCCTACAGTCACTTGGGGTAAGACACTTCATCTCTCTAAGGCGTGGGTCTAGGGCTTTATCAGATTAAGGGGCTAGCGTCATACTGTCTGCGGGCCTTTCTAACCCTCCTCCCTCCCCTCCCCCTCCCCCAAAAAGCTGTGGGTTCAAAAATAGGCCAGTGCAGGTGACTGAAGGACTAATCACTGCTTGTCATCCACAGTGTCTCACAGCAGAATGAGAAGAAGTGTGAATGCGAGGCAACCTCAACATACACTGGCAAGTCACCCCAGGTCCGAGCAGCTAGCAGGAGAAAAGCCAACAGAGCACCTTCCTGCCTGCTTTGGAACCACAGGCGGGAGGCCAGTGTTTCTGAGGCCGATGAAGCTGTGAAAGAAGGTTCTGATCCTCTCTAACAGCCACGTCCATAGCACGTGGGCCAACATACTCCCGGACACACTGACGGCTCACTGACACCAGACAAATTCTCTCCCTGGATGATCAGCAGAACTCTTCAGCTGCATTCTGATGGGACAATGTCTGAATCCATCTCTGTGGTTAGGAATTGCCCCGATCTCATTGGCTGAGACATGAGTCCCCTAAACCAATGATAGACGCCAGGGGGTTGAGACTGGTTTCCTCTCATTGGGGCTCCACAGAGAAGGAAGCTTGGAGTGGAAGCACTGCTGCACACTGATAGCTCCTACCTGATGGAGTAAAGGTGGAATGGATACTGGGGGGCCCACCGCAATGCTCGCTATACAGTGTAGAGAAATGTCTAACATACAGAGTAAAAGAGAAGACTGTCATAAGAGATGGCATACTCAAGTATTTAGGGCTGACCCAGAAGATATATTTTATTTATTTTTCAATCCAATTTTTTCAATTGAAGTATAGTTGATTTACAGCGTTGTGTTAATTTCTGCTGTACAGCAAAGTGATTTGGTTAAACATATATATACTTTTTTAAAATATTCTTTTCCATTAGGGTTTGCTACAGAAGGTACATTTTAAATTTGAATCCAGTGTTCCTTCCACTGTACTAACTTGTGTGGCTCAAGTTGTGTACATGCAGTGAGTCTCCAAATGGAATCAATGTATGTACTATGAGCTCACAATACCCATCACTCTGATATCAACAGACACATGATTTATTTCACCTCCACAGACAGTACAAACACCACTATAATGTTAGCACCAAACCCAAACAAATGCCTCTGAGTTTGTCTGAGGCCACGCCTCTCAGGCAGAACCTCACTGGATTACAATTTTTTTTACTTACATGCTGATCTCATCCATTGCCTGTGAATGTCTCATACTTTTATAACCAGGGGGTGTTCTTATCACTGAATAAATCACAGTGTTCCATGAAGCCAACAGCAATTTTGAGACTATTTTATACTTCTATATTGTCTGTCCTATCGAAAAAGGATATTTGACACTTTAAAAAAGCCATCTTCTAAAACCCCCAAGTCTCCTAATTATTTAACTATTTGACTATGTAAGAATAAAACATGCACGAAATCTGCTTTTTCAGATAACTGCAGAACTGACAAGGCTCACAGCAATGGCCTGACGCAGACTTTTCTCATGTAAGTCTGTGTTTTCCAACCTTGCTTACTCATCATCCTTGCTACAGAACTTTAGAAAATACAGTTCCTCAGGTGCCATCCTGAAATTCTTTCTTAATAGATCTGAAGTCAGTCAAGGAATTTGCAGCACCTTTAACCTGGGCCACGTGACACGCCCTGGCCAGTGAAACTGAGCACTGGTGGCAAGAGCCAGCTGACACTCTGCCAGGCTCTCTTTTCTCTCCGCCATGACAACCAGTAGTATTCCAGCTAGAGGCTACTCTGTCACCTTGATGTCCCAGTGAACACAGGAGGCCGCAGAGCCATGGGTGACCCATAATGAATACACGTTGCGAGTGAGAACTAAGTCTTCACTGTAGTAAGCCGTGAGATTTGGGGACCATTTGTTACAGCAGTAGAGCCAGTTCTATTAGGACTCAATCATTCCCAGAAGTGATTCTGATACACAACCATGATTGAGAATCACAGGTGTAAATGTACTCAAACACCACATGCATATACATGTTTGTATGGGCAACGTTCGTGACAAAACATGTGAGTCCTGGGATGGTGATTTTCCTCCAGGCTTGGAGACTGCTGGGCGATACATGCAATTCTCATGAATGAACTTTCTATGGAAAACTACTCATCATGGCTAGTTACCTCTCCCTACCCCACCACTCCAAAAGATCTGTGAAAACACAATGGCTTCCTCTGAGGCTTTGTTCAGTTCTCTCTGAATATGAATTAATTCCTCATGGTTTTAAAAGGAATTTAAGAATGAATGGAACCAATTATTCCCTGCATTTTCTCCATCATATCCCTGCAGAAATGGGCCTTTCTAGACTCCAAATTGCCCTGGAAGAGGGAGACAGGAGAATCCGGCCTCATTTTGACCAATATGTTGGTTGTAGAACCAGGCTGAAAGGTATTTTTAAAGGCTAACCTCCTTCAGTTATCTAATAACTGTATTTCAATAAATGAAGGATTCATTAAAGTCACTGAAGAGCTGGCCTGGGCAAAATCACAAATAGATTCATATCTCTTTGGCAGAAGAAAAGCACTTTGCCCTCACCATAGCTTTGGACAGTGACAAATGTATTGATTAAACATCATTGGCACGCTTGGAAACGCATGAACTTAGGTCGTCTCTCTCTGGGCCAGCACACTGGGCAGGGCGTCAGGCTGGGGCAGGACCAGAGGGCAAAGGAATAACGGTGCTGCCAGCAAAAACACAAGCTGGGTCAGCGTGAGTCACGCTCTCCCACCAGCTTCCTTCCTCCATCTCCTCTCCCCACCAGTGACCCTGACTCTGTTACTTCCCTATTTTGCTCTGTGAGAGTTCCCAGACACACTCAGCCTACAACCAATAGCTTTGGCCATTGATGTTTACAGGTGTCCCTGGAATGATTCTGCTTCTTGACAGCTAAACGGAAGGGCGGGCTGAGGCTGCAATGCGGTGAGAAGCTGGGGGGACCAGTGGAGCCCAAGAGCTGATTAATTCTGGGCTGCAGAGAAGGGTCCCCAGTGGAATACTTGATCCTGGCTAATGCTAAAAAAGGTCCCAAATGACCGATCAGACATAGGTTTTATATAGCAAATAATGCAGCGAGGATTTCTACAGCAACTGAAACAACTTTTACCTTTTCTCATAGAACCAGTACTCCCCTGACATGTATAGATTTTCACCCTAAAAGATGGAGCCAGATGCACCTATTCTTAGGACACAAACTTGGAAGTGGCCATTGTGGGGCACGATAGACATAAAACCAGCCACATGCATCCGTCTCATCAATTCCAGAACCTTTTGTGCTGTGCGGTCCAAACTATATTTCATGGCAACCTACTACGCCAAGTTCTGAATCTCATTCATTTCACTGAAAACATCTGAGAATTCTTTATGGATTTTGTGTATCATTCAGCCTGAAAACAACTCTTATTTGTTCCAATTTCAGCAATTCCCTGCTTTACTGTCACCCTAATCTGGGTTGGACGAATCACCCCTGACATGCTTGAGATAAAAATCAAACATAAATTGGCTGACTGGGCCTCTGGCTTGCACTTCATCTAACACAGCAAAAAACGATTCCACCCTTGCAAAGGTCAGAAATTCTCTGACCTCTTGAGCAGAGAGAGGATCATCATAAATTCATTATTTGGAGCTTTTATTGACAAATGCATGTTTCTAGGTTCATTTAAGCACAATTTAAAAATTAAAGGGGGAAAAGGAAGTGGGAAAAGAAAAAGGGGTGATGTGTCACTTGTGTGAAAAAAACCAAGCAACTCTTAGAAATTCCAAAAGAAATTCTCAAAATAGCCAGAAAAGACAGAATTACTGTTATTCACATTTCTGCCTATTATCTCTAAAATGGTATTTGATGCTGTATCTCTTTGCTGTTCTTAGATCAAACTCTGAGGGTTTTAAATAAATGTCTGCTTTTATTCTTAAGATTCCACCCAAAGACTTTGTGAATTACTTGGACTTAAATATTCATGGCAAAGGAAGGGGGCCTTTGTTTTTGTTTTCTTCTCTGGAGCAAGTCGCAAAGCAGAGAGAATCCTACGGTTGTTCCTGGACATGTCTTATTTCCAGGCATGACGGATGCATGAAGAAGAAAGAAAAACATCAGTGTCTTTAAGTTTCAAGGAATTTCCATTAAATGAAATTTAAGCCAATATAAAAATGCAGGTTAGCAGGATTGGTATTTGTCTTTACTTTCCTTGGACTTGCATTAGATGCTAATTAGGTCAACTTTATCAGAGCTGGGGTGTGTTTCCATCATTAGATAATAGGAGGTCGGTTTCTACCCGCAAACAACATTTGTATGTGCACATACATAGAAATTTATATCATCAAAGGTTTCACTGGACATGCAGGACACACAAAGGGAGGAAATATGTGCTCTAAATATTAGGGTTTCTAAACCTAAAACAAATCTGAGTTAGGGATTTCCAGCTCTGGGGCAGGAACCTGAGAGATGGGGCGTCTGAGTGATTTTCCTGCATGGCGCACCTGGCATTGTTTTGTGTCATTGTAACCCAGCGCCAGGAGTAGTGAGCAGAGTGAAAACGGAGGCGTTGGGTTTCTGCAAAGAAATTTAATCGTAAGAGACATTGTATGCTAAGCACATCATCCTTCAAGCTCTCCTAATATAATACATCAGACAAAACACATCAATTAAAATAATGTAACAAAACACGGAGGAAAGTAGCAAAGAGAAAATTGTTTGTGGTACTTCAAAGGTACCACATGGACCCCGAATTCCCCGGAGGATTTCCTGTATGGTAAAAATGCAGCGTGAGCAAACATGTTTTCCAGCTGCAAAGGCCAAATGCGGAGACAGATTAAGGGTTCTAGCTCTTCAAATAAAACACCAGGTGTTTACCTCAAACATTGCCTGGAAGAGACAAGTATAATTGGATGCCTAGAAATGAGACTAAAGGAGCTTAAACGTGAAGTAGAAAGCATCCATCCAGAATTGAGTACCCAGCACAGGGGATGCGAGTTTGACGTGGTGTCCGGCTCAGATTCTCCAGCACCCTCTGGGCATGAGGAAGGTCCCTGCAGGATGCCGACCCCAGTTCATGACAAGGGAGAAACACCTGCCATCTCACCCCATCCTGCACCTCTAAATCTGGCTCTTTGGAAATTCAGTTTTTCATACTTCAGAAAAGAAGGGAACGCTAAGTCACATCTGATGGTGATAAAATTTTCTTCCACAGAAGACACTCTTCTCAGTGTGCTATTCATTTAAAGGGCATCAGGCCAAGCCATTTCTAAAGGTGCAGCCTCCAAGACAAAAAAGGAGAGAAGGGATTCACTTTTCTTGAACATTTCTATTAAGGAAATGGTTTCTCTTTGCTTGCAAAGTTGGGGATTTGAGTCATTAAGTACACTGTTCTGCCTGCTTTTTAAGGGAATCCAAGAGAATGTGCTAAAAAGAATACGAATGTCGGACCTTGTTAAAGTTGTGGGGATGACAGGTTCTGGAAATAAGAACTGCAAAAACTGTGACTTTCTGCACACTGGCCATGAATACTGTAGTAATTTCATCTAATGATGAAAGTCTATGGAGATACAACCAAAACAGCAAGGGAGAGACATGGGCATTTAGTTTCCTGAGTGGGATAATTAATCTGGGGCTGGGATCACTGCCGAGTCAGGCTGATAGGTGGTGCAGAAACGATTCCTTGTTACTTTCACAAGCACATTAATGGACCAAGTCCTTGTGAACCTAGTGGCTGCATTATAAACTGTGCTGTTCTAATAAATCCACATTTGAGGCTACTAATTTTTTCCAAATGATAAATTGGCTTTTGCATCAGTGAGGATGGTCAGGATCATAAATCAGATAATTCAATTTTCAACTAGGGATGTTAACGATGGATATGCCAACAGAATTTTCAAAGAGAGCTAGAGCAACCATTAAGTCCAATCGTCTGCCTCGAGGAAGTAAATGTCTAACAGTTTTCAACGTCTTCCTTTTTTCTTTCTGTTTTTTGTCTACTTTATGTTTATTTTTTTGTAGTTTCTTTATATTTGGCTTTTTTTTTGTCCACTCAAGCCTGATTTTTAAGATCTCTCTCATGATATTTAACAGACATTACTTGACCTCTTATTTGCTAGTCCCTGCCCTCAAGCTCCCTATGGTGCTCAAGTGTATTTCTATTTCTGACTCCACTAATATATAATAAAGCTCTAAAGGACAGGGGTAGTATTATACTCGTCTCTGAACCCCAACGCTAGGTGTAATGCCTGCCCTCTATCAGAACCTCATCAAATTATTTTTCCAATAATTTTTCTAGTAAAAATTACCAAAGAACTTTTGCAGGAATGAATACAAGATGCACCAACATATAATTCAGTGAAACACTTTGGAAACTGATCTTTTCACAGTTTAGTTTCTCATAGTAAAAAATTCTAAAGCATGTCAAAAATATCATCTACAAAAAGAAACATTCTCTATATTTTAGTAAAAGAAAATGAGGTGGTATTAGCTGTTTGTAATCCACAGCAGCATATATGAAAAGTGAAAAATTCAGCAACCCCCATATCCTGGGTGGAGACAGAAGAGGCCCTTATAGGGAATGATTTTAAAACATGTAAATGAAGCTCCTTGGCCAACCATTTTTCTCACAGGTGACTACAGAAGATTTTTGAAAAGAGGAAGGGAAATATGTGAAACACAAAGGAGAGGAAACCCAGATCTGTGCCCCCAAGGGGAGTGGGACACAGAGAAGAGCAAGGGTGCTGAGACCAGGATGTAGAGCCACCCGGGCCAGATGGCCACCAAAGGCAAACGTGGCCCTCTCTTCATGTTGCCTGCCTGCCCTTTGTCTAGTGATGTTATTGAGAGGATTACACGGGCCTCCAAAGTTTTTTGGTGTCTCTCAGGCCTTTGTTTTCTTTCATAGTCATTTTGCAATGTATGGAGGCAATACAAAAAGATACTAGAAGAGTTACCTTAATGAATCTCCACTACCATTCCCTAACATCTATAGCTATGAAAACCCATCACTTCCTGGATGCATTTGGGAGGTTGATTGGTTTGGGCTGAAACTAACTCATTTCTACCACACAGGTGTTTGATTGATTGCAGCTTCCCTTGCACCAGTCTACCTTCACCCAATGGGTAAATTTGCATTTTGTTTTAGTTTGCTGAACCCATCTATGATCTTAGCACTCTGTGGGCAAAACTATAAACACCCAGCTCTTAACCCTGTAAGATAAGAAGGTAAGAATATCAGAGAAGAAAGAAGAGGAAGAGGAAGAAGAAGGGAGGGAGGGAGGGAAAAGAGAAAGGATAACTTTATCCACTTTTACTCCCAGGAAGCAGTATTATTAGAAATGGAAATTATTAAAGAAAATGCATTAAGTAATTGCTGTGATTTAGAAAGCCACAAAGTTTAGATGCTGATTTAAAACACATCTCTACTGTCAAAAGAATGTAAGATTCAGAAGATTATAGTACATATAAAAATTCTCATTCTACTCTGCTTGGTCAGATAAAGGCACGGATCTCGACTTTGGTCTTATTGGAGTGGTCAGTCTTATTATGTGTGACCAATGAGGGTGAAATGGCCCCAAGTTTCCACCTTTCCTTTCTCTATTTGCAGGAGGTGTGTGTAATGGGAAGAGGCTGAGACCACAGTAAAAAACCTAGTATTTATAGACTGGATGGACAAGGCTCTCTCTCTGGGTGATCTTTAAATAGCTGTGCTTGTAGCCATGATCGGAGAGGCAGTCGAACCCCCTTCCAGGTCTCCACCGTTCACTATTTCTGCTTTTAGTAACTTGTGGAGACTTGAGTGGTGTAGAGCCTTATCTTTCTTTGATTCAGAAGTGGGTGCTTGCCAACAAGCATCACAGGTATCTAGCTGTGTAACCTGACAACAATGACTCTGATCAAAATTGTACTTGATAAGAGCATTTCCCCCAGAGAAAACCATAATTCCAAAAGACACATGCACCCCAATGTTCACTGCAGCTCTATTTACAATAGCCAGGACATGGAAGCCACCTAAATGTCCATAGACAGATGAATGGATAAAGAAGATATGGCACATATATACAATGGAATATTACTCAACCGTAAGAAGGGACGAAATCATGCCACTTGCAGCAGCATGGATGGACCTACAGAGTGAAGTCAGTAAGAGAAAAACAAATATCATATATTAACACATATATGTGGAATCTAGAAAAATGGTACAGATGAACCTATTTGCAAAGCAGAAATAGAGACACAGACGTAGAGAACAAACGTATGGACACCAAGGGGGGAAAGAGGGGGTGGAATGAATTGGGAGATTGGGACTGACACATACACACTACTATGTATAAAATAGATAACTGATGAGAACCTGCTGTATAGCACAAGGAACTCAGCTCGGTGCTCTGTGGTGACCTAGATGGGTGGGATGGAGGGTGGCAGGGAGGTCCATACGGGAGGGGATACATGGGTACGTATAGCTGAATGACTTTGCTGTACAGCAGAAGCTAACACAACATTGTAAAGCAACTACGCTCCAATTTTTTTAAAAAAGCATTTTCCTTTTGTTTTTCTTTAACCCTTTTGGAACCAGTTCTGGGCACCAGTTGAGACAGACAAGGCGTACTCCAGGAGTTCCCGCTTTCATAGTGGAGACGGGGAGCCTGCAATGCCGTCTCCTCACCCCTTGGGCTAGGTTTTTGGTCTAGAGCAGTGGTCCTCAACCCGGGGCAGTTTTGCCCCCAGAGGACATCTGACAATGTCTGGAGACATCTGTGTTTGTCACAACTGAGAGAGATGCTCCTGGAATCCAGTGCAAAGAGGCCAGGGACGCTGCTAAACATTTTACAAAGCTCTTTTGGGTTCCTGGACCCGTTTCCAGCGTGTGCGCGTGGAGGCTTCCCCACATCAACAAGAAATTCTCAGACACCAACAGCGTGTCCGAGAATTCACCTCAACTCTGACACTGTCTACGTGGAGAGTATCAGTTGCCACAGGTAAAGGGCTCAGTCCGACAAGACCACCCTCCACTTCAAACACCCATCACAAGCCCAGGTTGTTACCTGTGCTTCCGAACAGCCAGCTACAACTGGAGGTTCCAATGACCCCCCTCAACTCAGGACGCTAATCTCAAGTCCAGGTTGTCACGTGTACTTCTGACCGTCTGGCTATAAATCAGAGTTTCCCACGGCCTCTCCTTGGGTTTGATTAACTTGCTAGAATGACTCACAGAACTCAGGAATCCTGTTTACTCACTAGATTATCAACTTATTTTGAAGAATATTAAAGGATACAAATCAACAACCAGATGAAGAGACACACAGGGCGAGGTCCTGAACAATGGACTTTCTGTCCTTGTGGAGTTTGGGGCCTGGCAGGGTGGCAATATGGAAGTGTACTGGTTCCCTAACCTGGAAGCTCTCTGAATCCCCTCCTTTTGGGTTTTTATGGAAGCGTCATTACCTAGGCATTGTAAAATAATAATAATAATAATAATAATAATAATAAACAGACACCTCAATTGAATAGAGTTGAGAGACCAGAAGAGGGAGCTCTCACGCCCCGAGAACTTTTGAAATTCCCAAACTTAATTTCCTTAAAACCGAATTAGGGGGCATCCCTGGTGGCGCGTGGTTAAGAATCACCTGCCAGTGCAGGGGACACAGGTTCGAGCCCTGGTCCGGCAAGATCCCACATGCCATGGAGCAGCTAAGCCCGTGCGTCACAACTACTGAGCCTGTGCTCTAGAGCCCGCGAGCCACAACTACTGAGCCCACGTGCCACAACTACTGAAGCCCGCGCGCCTAGAGCCCGTGCTCCGCAACAAGAGAAGCCACCGCAATGAGAAGCCCGCGCACCACAACGAAGAGTGGCCCCCGCTCGCCGCAACTAGAGAAAGCCCACGCGCAGCAACGAAGATCCAACGCAGCCAAAAATAAATTAATTAATTTAAAAAAAAACCAAATTAGACTAAATAGCTCAAATTTCCAGAACTGAGAGGAATTCTTGTTTCAAATGGTTTTTTTTTGAGGCTTCCCAATGTTATCAGGAATCTAAAATTGCCTCTCAGCATATATCCAGAAAAGACAAAAACTCTAATTCGAAAAGATACATGAAACCCAATGTTCATAGTAGCACTATTTACAACAGCCAAGACAGGGAAGCAACCTAAATGCCCATCGACAGATGAATGGATGGGAATATATACAGAGAAGATGTGAGATATATAGATACATACACCAACATACACACACACACACACACACATATGAAATAATACTCAGACATAAAAAAGAATGAAATAATGCCAGTTGCAGCAACATGGATGGACCTAGAGATGATCATACTAAGTGAAGTCAGTCAGAAAGAGAAAGACAAATACCATATGATATCACTTACATGTGGAATCTAAAAAAATGATAGAAATGAACTTATTTACAATCCAGAAATAGACCCAAAGACACAGAAAACAAGCTTATGGATACCAAAGGGAAAAGGGTGGGGAGGGATAAATTAGGAGTTTGGGATTAACAGATACACACTACTACATACAAAATAGATAAACAACAAGGTCCTGGGCTTCCCTGGTGGCGCAGTGGTTGAGAGTCCGCCTGCCGATGCAGGGGACACGGGTTCGTGCCCCGGTCTGGGAAGATCCCACATGCCGCAGAGCGGCTAGGCCCGTGGGCCATGGCTGCTGAGCCTGCGCGTCCGGAGCCTGTGCTCTGCAAGGGGAGAGGCCACAACAGTGAGAGGCCCGCCTACCGCAAAAAAAAAACAAAAAAAAAAACAAGGTCCTACTGTGGAGCACAGGGAACTATATTCAATATCTTGTAATAACCTATCATGGAAAGGAAAAAGAATACATATATATACTGAATCACTTTGCCATACACCTGAAACTAACACAGCATTGTAAATCTACTATACTTCAATTAAAAAGAATAACAAAATTGTCTCTCTGCAAAATAAGATTTTAAGGTTAACTGAGGCAAACAAACGAGTAGAGAAATGTAAAATGGCGCCCAAATCCTCACGCTCTTCTTCCTGGGCTTCTCGGCGGCAGGCTCTGCCTCCGGCACCCTCTTCCTCCCTCCCTTCTGTGCTACCCATGTCTCCACTATACCCTCAAGTCCCCCATACTCTCTTGTCAAACTTCCCTTTTACTCTGAAACTCACCCTCCCTTCCTCTGAACATGTCAGAAGCTGTCCCTTTAAAATTAAGCCTTCTGAGGATCTGGAAGCTAAACCCTTCATTTCTTAATATTCCCTGGACTAAAACTGAGTTGTGAGCCACAAAGATTTTCCCAAAGTAACTGAAGATCTTCACAGATGTGCTGAGGAATTTAATACAGTCACACAAACTTATCAACCTGGTTTCTCTGACTTATATCCGCTGTTCATATACTTGTCAGTAAAGGCCAGGCCCAGCATTGGATGAAAACCTCTAAGTGGGAAAGTTCAGAAAGGTGTCTAGAATTACACCTGGGAGACAAGCCCGCCAACGTAGTATATGATCAGGGCAATCACTAGGCAACTTCATGGAGAAATTCCTAGGGCTTTTCCAAAGCCTGTGGATCAGAACAAAATTCAGGCTTGCACACAAAAATCTGGTGAATCTGCTCTTGGCTATTACAGTCAACTCCAGATTGTCTTTAAAGGAAATTCTGGTCTTCCTCCAGATGTTGATTCCACCTGAGTAGCTTTTAACTCTATGTTTACTAATGGGCTGAACCGGGACTTTCCCCTTCTAGTAATCAGGACCAGGATGGAAAGGCAAACTATGTCCACTCCGGATCTGGTTAATCTGACAAACCAGCTCTCTCGCACCGCAGATGAGTCACGTCCAAGGAAGACCACTAAAATTCTTAATTTTCAACTCCAGCAAATGAAGGCTCCTCAACAAGACCAAAACCCTCAGAGTTTCTGCTATTATGGCAAAGAGCCAGGGCTTTGGAAAAGAGACTGTTACAAAGTTAAGTGCTCTGGACGCTTTGAGCTCTCTAACCAGCCTTTCCAACATCCTCCCAATTCTCAGTGATGGGGGTCTTCCCAATCCTCCCTCTTAATGGCCTTGGGGAAGCATTTCTCCAGATTGGGGATGAACTGCCCAGTCCTAGTTGACACCGGAGCTACACGCTTGGTGCTCGACCCCACTACTACAAAGCCCCTGCCTCGGAGTATGAAAACAGTTCCAACAGTGGGATCTCTAATGAACTTCAAGAGGGTCCCGTCTCTGAACTTATTCCCTTATGTTTAGGCCCTTTGAGGGATACATACCGTTTTCTCATTAGTTCCCCTTCCCCAATGCATTTACTAGGCTGAGACTTCTTACAGAAGCATCATGCTGGGATTTCTTTCTCCCAAAAGGGGGAAATAATCATAGAACTTGACAGTCGTCATCAAAATAACCCACCAGGTGAACTGAATGACCCTTTGACGTCTTTTATTTGTTCTATCTCTGATGGAACTAGAGCAGATTCTGGAAACACTGACCATTTGTCTCTATTCAATCAGCTACCACTTTTCTGCAGGCAAAATCTCCAACTGATGTTGGGAAAACCCATGGGACAACTCCAATCAAAATTAAAATCGACCCCTCAAAACTTCTTCCCAGAATTAATCAATACCCTAGAAGTAAAGAAACCCTCCAAGACATAAAGCCCATAAATATGAAATGACAAGGCTCAAGGCCTCATTATCCCTTTCACTAGCCCCTGTAAACTCCTTTTTACCGGCAAGAAAACACAAGGTACTAGGCTTCCCTGGTGGCGCAGTGGTTCAGAGTCCGCCTGCCGATGCAGGGGACGCGGGTTCGTGCCCCGGTCCAGGAAGATCCCACATGCCGTGGAGCAGCTGGGCCCGTGAGCCATGGCCGCTGAGCCTGCGTGTCCGGAGCCTGTGCTCCGCAACGGGAGAGGCCACAACAGTGAGAGGCCCGCGTAACGCAAAAAATAAAAAAAAAAGAAAAGAAAAAAAGACAACACAAAGTACCAAGGGTGGAGGTTTGCTCAGGACCTCCAAACAATAAACATTGTTAACCCTTGACACCCTGTTATTCCTAACCCTCATACATTACGTTACTAACATCCATTCCCACCAGAAGTCAGTTCTTTACTGTAATTGATTCATGCAGTGTATTCTTTTGTGTTCCAGTTGATGAAGCTATAGCCAGTACCTTTTTGCGTTCACTTGGAAAGAAAAACAATTCACCTGGACAGTACGGCCTGAGCGTCCTACTGAGAGTTCTTATTTCTCGCAAATCCTGAAGGCTGATCTGGATGACATAAAGTTCCCCAGAGGCTCTACTTTGTCGCAATACATGGATGATCTGCTTCTTTGCGCTCCTTCTCAAGCCTCCTCACAGGAAGACAGCATCCACTTGCTAAAACTTTTCGCCTTAAAGGGACATAAGTTTGCCAAAGAAAAACTGCAGTTTGCCCAAACCCAGGTTCAGTATTTAGGGCATCTGATATCAGAACAAGGGCTACACCTAGATCCAGATAGGCTTCACGGGATCCTCAGCTTCCCCAAATCCCAAACCAAGCACCAACCGCAAGGTTTTCTCTGGCTAGCTGGTTATTGCGAAAACTCAATTCCAAATTCCTTTCTTATGATCAAACGTCTGTATGTTTTACTCAACAATAACAACCTGGACCCAATTTAATGGGATGAACTGGATGGCACAGCCTTCAAGGCCTTAAAGGAGAGTTTGATGAACCCACCTGCCTTTGGGTATCCTAATCGGCAGATTCCCGCTTTTCCTTTTTGGGTATGAGAAGGAAGGGAATGCCCTCGAAGTACTCACCCAAGAACATGGGGGCCACCATGGACCCATAGGATATTGTGGCCCAAAACTGGACCCTGTGGCATGGGGATACCCCTCTTACCCTAGAGCTATTATGGCCACTGCGCTTTTGGTTAAAGCCAGAAAATCATTGTTGGATCCCCTTTAACCATTTTTGTACCACATGCAGAAGATCTCCTGAATTCTCATCACGCTCCACATTTCTCAGTCAGGCGCCTCACCTCCTGTGAAGTCCTTCTGTTAACTGTTCCTCACGTAACTCTTAAACTGTAATAACCTTAACCCAATTACTTTTCTCCCTCCTGTCACAGATGAAGTCCCTCATGACTACTTAGCCCCGATGGAGCACCTCCTGACCCAGGATGGATCTATAGGAAATTCCACTGGGTAACACTGACTTCTCATGGTTCACTGATGGTTCTTATTTAAAAGGTGACAATGGCGAACATTGTGCTGGGTATATTATTACAAATCCTTTTGATGTTGGGGCAACATCTTTACCTATGGCTACTTTGGCCCAACAACCTGAATTACACACGGGCTTGTACTTTAGCCCAGGACAAAACTGCCAATATTTATACTAATAGTAGATACGCTTTCGGAGTAGCTCACGATTTTGGAATGTTATGGGAGCAACGTGGTTTCCTTACTTCTAAAGTAAGTAAAATTTATGGGACTTCCCTGGTGGCACAGTGGTTAAGAATCCGCCTGCCAATGTAGGGGACATGGGTTCAAGCCCTGGTCCGGGAAGATGCCACATGCCATGGAGCAACTAAGCCTGTGCGCTATAACTACTGAGCCTGTGCTCTAGAGCCTGCGAGCCACAACTACTGAAGCCCGCGTGCCTAGAGCCCGTGCTCCACAAGAGAAACCACTGGAATGAGAAGCCTGTGCACCACAACGAAGAGTAGCCCCCGTGCACCACAACTAGAGAAAGCCCGTGCGCAGCAACAAAGACCCAACTCAGCCAAAAACAAAATAAATAAATTAAAAAAAAATAAAATAAAATAAAGTGAGTAAAATTTAAAATGGTCTCCACGCTCAGGAATTAATGAATGCAGTACTTTTATCTGCTGTTTAGCTATTATTAAGATTCCAGGGCATTCTAAACCTGACTCTCTGGAAGCTAAGGGAAATCACCTTGCTGATACTTCTGCAAGAAATGCCGCTCTTAACGGGATGAACGGCAGCCAAACCTCTGGCATGGTCCTAGGGATTTATCCCCAGATGATCATTTAGAAAAACTGGCTAGAAAGGCCCAACAATTGGCTTCAGAAAAGGAAAAACAAGATTGGAAGTTTAGCAATCACTGGTTTGATAAAAAGAGAAAGCTCTGGTTTGAACCAGATAACAACCCAGTCCTACCAGAGACTCTAAAATTCCCACTTCTCACCACCCTGCATGCATTAAACCATTGGTCTGCTAACAAAATGACAGCCTTCATGACTCAGCATTGGTGGGGAAACATTAACAAGGCCACAAAAATTGCCTACTGCACTAGTCTTACTTGTTCGACGTACAACCCAGGGAAGTCTGTTCGTACTACTCCCAGACATTTGAAACTTCCTAATGGACCATTCGAAGCCTGGCAAACGGATTTCATACAACTTCCTCCATCTAATGGATGTAAATATGTTTTAGTCATGGTCTGTATGTTTTCACACTAGACTGAAGTCTCCCTTGCAGAAAGGCTACCGCCTCTTCTGTGGGTAAAGACCTTTTGGAAAAGATTATCCCCACCTGGGGAACTCCTCTCGAATTTCACATTTATCCAGGAACCTGTTTTTACTGGCCAGGTACTTCAACAACTGTGCTGTTCGGCTGGTTTTACAACACGTTCACTGTGCTTACCATCCTCAGTCCTCTGGTTTAGCTGACCACGCTAATGGCATTATTAAGACTCAAACTGGCAACATTTGTAGACGCCCTCCAAACACCTTGGCTGAAAGCACTGCCACTGGTCCTTCTAAATCTCAGATCCACCCCTTCTGGAACTCAGAAACTCTCACCCTTTGAGACAGTTGCAGGATGCCCAATGCACTCGGCTCCTGCTTCTTTTGACCCACAACTGTAAAGAAGAGATACTCCAGTATTGAAAAGGCGTAATTGCTTCTATTAAAAATAACGATGCCTGGGCTTCCCTGGTGGCGCAGTGGTTGAGAATCTGCCTGCAAATGCAGGGGCCACGGGTTCGAGCCCTGGTCTGGGAGGATCCCACATGCCACGGAGCAGCTAGGCCCGTGAGCCACAACTACTGAGCCTGCGCGTCTGGAGCCTGTGCTCCACAACAAGAGAGGCCACGATAGTGAGAGGCCCGGGCACCACGATGAAGAGTGGCCCCTGCTTGCCACAGCTGGAGAAAGCCCTCGCACAGAAACGAAGACCCGACACAGCAAAACTAAATAAATTAATTTTAAAAAATAATGATGCTTTAACCTAAATGCCCATCGACAGATGAATGGATAAAGATGGGGTATATATAAACAATGGAATATTACTCAGCCATAAAAAAGAAGGAAATAATGCCATTTGCAGCATCATGGATGGACCTAGAGATGATCATACTAACTGAAGTAAGTCAGACACAGACAAATATCATATGATATCGCATACATGGGGAATCTAAAAAAATGATACAAATGAACTTGTTTATAAAACAGGAATAGACCCACAGACATAGAAAACAAACTTATGGTTATCAAAGGGGAAAGGGGGAGGGATAAATTAGGAGTTTGGGATTAACATATACACACCCCTATATATAAAATAAACAACAAAGACCTACTGTATAGCACAGAGAACTATACTCAATATTTTGTAATAGCCTATAAGGGAAAAGAATCCGAAAAAGAATATAGATATAAAACTGAATCACTTTGCTGCACACCTGAAACTAACACAACATTGTAAATCAACTATACTTCAATTAAAAAATAAATAACGATCCTTTGGTAAAGCAATCTTTCCACAGTGTGCCCTTGGGAGAAGACCTTAAGCATCATACATAGTTTGCAACCTGAAGATTTTGTCTATTGGAAAAGACACCATCAGAAGAAAACTCTCTTCAACCTCACTGGAAAGGCCCTTATCGAGTACTGCTAACAAACTCTTGTGCCATCAAACTCCAGGCAATAGACTCTTGAATTCACGTGACACACAGAAAGAAATTGCCAAACCCTGACTGGATCTGCACATTATCTGGTGACCTGAAAGTAAAGATTTCCCAGAAATGAAGCAGATGACATATGACGATACAGCTTTCCCAAGATATCTGGACCAGGCCTTTTAGAATTCTGTCACCCAATCTTTGACGATGACATAACGCTTCAGATGATCTCCAGTGTCCACGATCTTGATAACAGAGACTTTAGATTAACAAATACCTGAGAGTTCTCCCTCCTACCCCTCCATGTAACTCAAATGTGAACTTAATAGGTTTCCACTCTGTACACTTTCTCTCCAACAGGAGACTTCACATCCAAGAAAGGTCCTTCCTGACATTGAGGAAAAAAAGCCTCTGAATCTAGAAAACCTGACTTCTGATCAGCAATGCTTTCAGAGATGGACCTTGATCAAAGAAGGAAATCTAAAAAATGAATAAACAGAAACGTCACATAAATAGAACTGGGAGCCCAGAAGTGGGAGCTGTCACGCCCTGTGACTACAGCAGAGCCCAACACAAAGAAGAAAGACTCTTCTTCTTTCCTGGCAAGGACTCAGCCAGTGAAAAGCCATGGATTCTTTGTTTGCTATAGCCATCCCAACTTCCTTTTCCTCCCTATAAAAATGTTCTCCTTCCCTTGCCTGCACACAGCTCGCTATGGTTGCAGACTCTGAATTGCAACTCTCTGCTGATTCCGAATAAACCCATCTTTGCTAGAGAAATTTCTGGAAGTCTATTTGTTTCAGGTCAACAACACAATTGATTAACTCATTGGCCACTGGTGATTGATTCAACCCCCAGCCCCTCTCCCCTCCCCAGAAATCAGAGGGTGGGACTGAAATTTCCAACCCTTTAATCAAGGTTGATTCCCCTGGCAACAAGCCCCCATCCTTAGGTGCTTTCCAAAAGTCACCTCATTAATATAAACCCTACTGTGGTGGAAAGGGGCTCGTTATGAATTACAAGACAACCATTTTTCCTCTATGGCTCTGAAATTCCAGTTTTCTGGAACTGAGGAGAAGCAGCCAAATATTGTAACAAAAGATACTCCCACTGTTCTTTTCACTCAAGAAATTCCAAGGATTTGGGGAGCTGTGAGTCAAGAATTGTGGATGAAGACCAAATATATGAGAAATATATTTTAGTCATCTGAATGACCAAATATGCATATACTTCTTATAAATCACAATATCACCAATACACAGAACAGCTTCCACCACAAAGAATTAACCAGCCCCAAATGTCGACAGTGCTAAAGTTGCGAAAACTTGGTCTAAAGAGTAAGTAAGAACTCATGCATGGGGGAAATTTAAATATGGTTTTAGAGCGATATGCAAAGTCGGGCAATCAATTTCTAGGCAGATAATTGTCAGGGTTCAGGCAGAAGACAGAAGGCCAACTGAAATGCTGAAATTCAAGGAGGTTTTAATCGGGGTGACGCTATCACACACACCCTGGGATTTCTGCGCCATGTTTTGTACATACCAGCTCCCCCAGTTTTTTTACTCACAAACAGCTCCTACCTCTCTCGGTCAAAAAACTGCCCTGAGATGACTGGAACCTGCGTGACCCACAGAAAGGAGCATGGGGAGCTCCTTTCTGGAGCTCCGGAAGCTTCTGGAATTCTGGAAGAATTCACACCACCTTGGAGCTGCTCTACACCAACGACTCACGGGTACAGGAATAGAAGGCCCCCAGGTCACCTTCCTGGTATCTAACTCCTCTAAGGTGTAGAGGCTCCAGAGCTGGCTCCACAATTTCCTTCCATGGGGGTTGGCTGGATACCACACCCTCACGGGCCCCCCTCAGCCCGGGCCCACATCCCCTCTGCCCTTCAATGGGTTTTTCCTCAAAACCACCTTTACATGAATCCTCATCTCTGGCTCCACCTCTTGGAAACCTAACCCAAGACAGAGATGACTTATAAGGATGGACTGGGTCTTGTGAAGTCTCAAAGGCCAGTGCCATGTCCCCAACTCCCCACCCGGATCACCACCCCAGCAGAGGTTCTGGAAAAGAAGATGAGAAAGCAGGTGGATGGATGGGTACAACCACTAAGGGGAAGAGTATGGCGGTTCCTTCAAAAACTAAAAATAGAGCTACCACATGATCCAGCAATCCCACTCCTGGGCATATACCCTGAGAAAACCATACTTTGAAAAGATACGTGCACCCCAATGTTCACTGCAGCACTCTTTACAATAGCCAAGACATGGAAGCAGCCTATCCAGGGCAGAGGAAAGGATAAAGAAGATGCGGTACATATATACAATGGAATATTACTCAGCCATGAAAAAGAAGGAAATAATGCCATTTGCAGCAACATGGATGGACCTAGAGTTCATCATGCTAAGTGAAGTAAGTCAGACACAGACAAATATCCTATGATATCACTCATGTGTGGAATCTAATTTTTAAAAATTATACAAATGAACTTATTTATAAAACAGAAACAGACTCATAGATGTTTTTAATACTTTATTTTTAATAAATTTACCTATTTTATTTACTTTTGGCTGCATTGGGTCTTTGTTGCTGCGCACGGGCTTTCTATAGTTGCAGCGAGCAGGGGCTACTCTTTGCTGCGGTGTGCGGGCTTCTCATTGCAGTGGCTTCTCTTGTTGAGGACCATGGGCTCTAGGTGCATGGGCTTCAGTAGTTGTGGCACACGGGCTCAGCAGTTGTGGCGCACGGGCTTAGTTGCTCCGCGGCACGTGGGATCTTCCCGAACAAGGGCTCAAACCCGTCTCCCCTGCACTGGCAAGAGGATTCTTAACCACTGTGCCACCAGGGAAGTCCCAGACTTAACAGATTTTGAAAACAAACTACAGCTACCAAAGAGGAAACATGGGGGGAGGGATAAATTAGGAGCTTGGGATTAACATGTACACACCACTATATATAAAATAGATAATCAACGAGGACCTACTGTATAGCACAGGGAACTCTACTCAGTATTCTGTAATAACCTATATGGGTAACGAATCTGAAAAAGAAGGAACATATGTATATGTATAACTGAATCACTTTGCTATACCTGAAACTAACACAACACTGTAAATCAACTATACTCCAACAAAATATATATTAAAAAAAGAAAAAGAGGGCTTCCCTGGTGGCGCAGTGGGTGAGAGTCCGCCTGCCGATGCAGGGGATACGGGTTCGTGCCCCGGTCCGGGAAGATCCCACATGCCGTGGAGCGGCTGGGCCCGTGAGCCATGGCCGCTGAGCCTGCGCGTCCGGAGCCTGTGCTCCGCGGCGGGAGAGGCCACAGCAGTGAGAGGCCCGCGTACCGGAAAAAAAAAAAAAAAAGAAAGAAAGCAGCTGGATGGACCCTGGGGAGGGCTCTCTGGTTGGGGGAAGTGAGTCAGTGATGAACAGGAGCAGTTCCGCCACAGGTGGCCAACAGGAGGCGCTGCAAGTTTTGGAGGTCATCAGGAGATTGCACTCTAAAGGCCAACGGCCTCCCAGCCAGCCCGGCGGCCTTGAGTGCAGGGGAGTGCTGAACACTGGCTCAGCCCCAGGTGCCATGTGCTGGGGAGAATAGCCACGCCCAGGACAGCAGAACTGAACTGTGGGAAGAGCTGGTGGCACCACCCCCACCCCCCACCGACTCATCGGCTGCTCCCAGGGCAGAGACCATAGCCTCTTTTCTTTGTATGCTCTAGCACCCAGCACAGGGTCAAGCTATGATAAACGCCCAGTGGATGTGTGTTGGGTGAACTCATTAATTAACTATCAGGGAGCAAGCTGGGAGCAGCTGATGTGGCGGCCCCCGTGATCCCCACCTCCTGGTGTTCACGCTTTGTGTAATCCCCTCCGGTTGAGTGTGGGCAGGACCTGTGACATGCATCTAACTAACAGAAAGGTGAGATTCAATGTGGTAAAGGTGACAGGAGGTACGGGCTTACGTGTACATGATTACATAATCGGAGCCCCATCTTACTGGAGTCTCCCTCTCTCTTCTTTCTGGCTTGCAAGAGGCAAGCTGCCACGTTGAGAGCTGCTGGTGGGAAGGGTTGATTGGCTGGGTGTCCAACCCAGGGAGAAACTGGGGCCTCGGTCTGACACCCAGCCAGGAACTGAATGCTGTCAACAATTTGAGTGAGCTGAGAAGGGAACCCTGAACCTCAGATAAGACTGCCACCCTGTCCAACACCCTGATCTCAGCCTTGCAGAGGACCCAACTAAGCCACGCCAGGAGATAAAAAATGTGCATTGTTTTAGGTTGATAAGTTTGTGGTAATACTGTTGCATGGCAATAGCTAGCGAATATAATTGAGCAATGATAAGTTCAGCTGTGCCTGCTTGACATGAACCATAAACACCCACGGAGGGGTTGTGCTGTCCTGAGCCCAGCACAAAGTACATGCTCAGTCTTGTTTTTCCCGGAGAAGCAGAAAATGGGAAAGATGATCTTATTCATCCACCATTTTCCATGTACACTGACTGGTCCTTAAATACGAAAGAGGGACGAACTCTCCCCTTGTTTCTTCCATCTTCATCACTGCTTCTCACCTTTGGGCCAATGGCCACGCCAAAATGTGCCAAAACTCATTTCAGCCATTTCACCCAGACTGGGCTAACTCAGCCCCATTTATAGGGGGTACGATTTACAGATACAATTTTTACAATTTCATATGGACTTTAAAATACAAAAGAAGTGGGAGAAAGAATATCCTGGCAGATGAAACTTCATTGGCTGTTAGAAGCATAGAGTGCTAGAAATGAATTGGATTCCAGAGATTATGGGTCTAAAACTCTCACCTCACAAAATAGAAAACTAGATCAAGAGAGGAGAAAGATTCAGGATCACACAGGTAGATACCTGGTAGGACACCAGTTTTTCCCTCCACCAGTCTGTCATTCCATCACATTCCTGTCCTTCAAAATTCAGGGTAGAGGCCTCTTCAATCTGTCATTTTATGACCTAAGAATTTTCCCAACTATTATGCCTAATCTGAAAGTGAAACCATGTGTAATCACATTTCACCTGCCTTCAGTAATCAAGGTTGTTTTCATTGTTGCTACAAAAGACTTTCATGTCCTCCAAGCAGCAGGTAGCCTGAACAATGTTTGCCCAAATTGTTTTCCAGGAACTTGGAGTCAGCTGTGTCTAGTTTGAGCTGAGCTGGTTAAGACTGGATAGGACCACCGACCCTCCAACTGGGCATGCGCGAGTGTCTGCTCAGTGATGTTTTGACATCCGAGGGCCAGAAACGCCACCCTCAGATCGTGCTGAGCACCTCCATTTTTGAAAGTGCAGAATCCTGTAGTTTAGTTACGCCTGCGCAGAAAAACAATCACTGTACCTTTTTCCAATCACCTTTCCCGGCGCTCCCCATACCTCAGACCGCCCTGCTTTTTTATTCATTATCCCATAAGTACTCCGAGCCCCTCCCCTTCGGAAAGGCGGATAGGAGACTTGTTTTCTTGTCTCCTCTCTTGTCTGCCTTGCGAATAAACCCTCTCTTTGTTGCAAACCTCGGCATCTCACCATTTTGGCTTGCTGTAAGTTATGCAAAATGAACCTGGTTCGATAACAAAAGGAATCCTTCCCTCTTTTTATAATCTCTTAAACACTCAGCAGTCCAAAACTCTGCCGAAATCCTGGAGAAGAATCCTGTGAGATGGCTATGGCTCTGCCTTTACCAGGAAAATTTACTCAGGTCAGGGTCCCACTTTAAAATATGCTTAAAATAGCAGAAGTTAAAGACGGGCTTAATGCTGGGTAAGCTCCATCTTCTGTTGGGCTGGTTTTGCCTTGACCTTTGGACTCACAACATGTCATCCTTCTTTGTCCAAAGCTGTCACTGGGCAGGTTTTTTTTCCCACAAAATGGGGGTTCTCTAAGGTTGGATAGCATTTCAATGCTCCCTAATGGGGGTCATTACACACTTTTAAGACTCAAATAGCCTCACTGCCTCCTGGTTGGCTGTTTAAAAACACAAAGGGTTGGCAGAGTTTAGGCGAATTGCTCACATTTGGGGTTTTTATGTATAATTTTTAGACATATGAAAGACAAAATAAGGTGCAAAACCCCTTTCATAACAGGCCCCATCTGCTGCAAGGAAAAATATTGTTATCATGTGTGAAAATTCAACTACATGGTAAGGGGGAAATCAGAGCGTAATCTAAAAGTAAAAAAGATCACATGTTACCTTAAACTCCATCTCTTACACTGTGTCCTCCAGTTCATTCCGGTGTAAGATACACAGAGCAGGCCTGCAGCTCTCTGCAACTGCGGCACCAAACATCGCATTTGTTTTTAATCACGGAAGACTTGATTTTCATCCATTTAAAGCCGAGGGTAACCACGAACTTATGTGGGAGTTCAGAGCGAGGCTAGAGATGCCCTAGACCCGCCCCCAAGAGAATGTGGTTGGTCTGGGCTTTGGGCTCGGGTGAATTGCTTTCACCTGCCCAGTGTCCGCTGGTTGACGCTGTCTCAGGCTGCCAGCAAGTTCTGCCAGGGCGCTGAAGCCAGCTAACCCAGCGTCTGAGCTGTGAGATCTCGCAGGCCTCTGCTTCCTTGATGTTTCCAGCGCTACAAGGTCTCTGCTTCACTGCCGAATTTATTCTTTTGACCCTCCCTGAGAGGAGGTGGAACAGTGACTTAAGGCCAGCAGGATTTGAAAAGGTAAACTGTGATTTACAAATCGCCAAGTTGAGAGATTTATCAGAGTTCGCCAATGCAGTCTGCTTCTAAGGTCATCTTCAAAATATTGATGTTGAAGAGCTGTTTTCCATCTCAGTAAAATGCTAAGTGTCTAGAGCGATGTTCTGGGCAGGCTTTTATCTTAGGGGAAAATAATGTAGCATTAAATGGTACCACCATTTATCTAAGTGTTCAAAACAGGAAGCTCCCGAGCCTTCCAAGCCCAATGAGTCCAAAGTTCTGTTGTTTCAACAATTTTTCTTTTTTATTGTGCTTATTACTGAGCGAACACGAGACAGTATTTATGCTACATGTTTTTTAAATCATTATAAAATATATCCCTGTGTTTGCATCGCTGCATTAATTCAAGAAAAATGAACATTACTATTATTTTTTCCCCTACGTGCCCCATCTCAAACCCACTCCCTTTTCCAAGGTATCTCAACCTCAGCATTTGCTGCAGAAGGCTGTCCTGTGCATTGCAGAATGTTCATCAGCATCCCTGGCTTCTACCCATTAGAATGCCAATAGCACCTCCCCAGACAAGAAAACCAAATATGTTTCCAGATATCGCCACATGTCCCCTGGAAGCCAACTGAAATGCTATCCAATCTTAGAATCACCCCTGTTTGAGAACCACTGCTCTAGAGGTAAAGCTCATCCTGAATTTTGGGTTTATTGTTTGTTGCCGATAGTTTTTATCACTTATATTTGTATAAATGTTACTTAGGTTTGCATTTTTTTAAGTCTTATAAATCTAAGTGTTCAGGAAAATATATCCAAAACTTACAATTAAGGAAAAAGGATGCATTGAATCTACTGATGAACTGGTAGACATCTGGAATCTTTATACTATTGAGGTTTCTGGCAGTTCAAAATATGTCCCAAAACTCTTTGACATTCCCTTCAAAAGATAAACCATTTCTCCCTCCCTTGAGTATGGGCTTGACATAGTGACTTGTTTCAAATAAATAGAAAAAAGCAGAAGTGACTTCAGAGACTCTCTCTTTTTTGGATCTCTCTCTCCCGGGGAAGCCAGCTGTCAAGTTGCCACTTGGAAAGACCCGTGTGGTGAGCAACTGATGCCTCCAGCCAACAGCCAGTTAGGGACTGATGCCTCCTGCAAACAGCCATGTAAGTGAGCTCAGAAGTGGATCCTCTACCCTAGTCAAGCTCCCAGATCACACCACATTCCCCCAACTGACATCTTGACTGCAACTTCACAAAAGACCCGAGCCAGAACCACACAGCTAATCTGCTCCTGAGTACCTGAACTACAGGAACTGTGAGATAATAAATGTTTGCTTTTATACCTCTTATTTTTATACCACTTATACTAAGTGTGGGATAATTTGTTATGCGCCAAGAGATAACTAATACATGTGTTCATTTCTATGAATATGACTCTCCATTTTTTTTAATCCTCTTTAATGACATTCAACAACTCTTTATTATTTCCATAAAGCTCTGTGAAAATTATCCCTAAATACTTTAAAATTTTGATGTAATTTTTTTCCTTTTCTGTTTGTTACTGGTGAAATCAAACAGCACTAATTTTGTGTGTTTATCTCGTATTCAGCGTTTCCAAACACTTGTCTGCAAATGACCTGGCGTTTTCTATGTAGATAATCATATTATCTGTGAATAATGAGAGTTCTTTTTTCAATTCCTATAGTAATTTTCCTGGCCAGTATCTCTAATACAACGATGAATAGAACTATTGACAGCAAGAAATTTTCTTACACATGATTTTAAAAGGAATACATTTAACAAGTCATCATTATGCGTGAAATTTGCTATAATCTCTTTGTGATTATTCTTTACAAAATGTCAAGGAAGTTTTGTTCTAATCCTTGTTTACCAAGATTTTTATCGTGAATATTGCATTTTATTAAAAGCCTTATATACATCTATTGATGTGATTATATATTTCTCCATGTCCTTAATTAATAACATCGACTTTTTCTCTTATTAAAAAAATCTTACATTCCTGAACTAGACATTAATTTCTAAACCAACTGTGTCTTACTTTTGGAAGCAGAAATGAGGGTTTAAGACTTAACCACCACTCCACCCTGACCCGGGAGGGACGGATTGGGAGTTTGGGATCAACAGAGGCAAACTATTATGTATAGAATAAACAACAAGGTCCTACTGTGTAGGGAACTACATTCAATATCCTGTGATAAACCATAATGGGAAAGAATATGAAAAAGAATGTATATATATGTAAAACGGAATCACTTTGCTGTCCAGCAGACATTAACACAACATTGTACATCAACTATATTTCAATCAAATAAATTTATAAAAAGACTTAACCCCCACCCCCACCCAAAGTGGTTAACCTATCCAATATGATTATAACCTTCAGCAAGCAGAGAAATATAAGTGATTTTGGGGTTTACATATACCTATCAAACAATTGTATTCATTATTGTGATCCTGAGCAATACTTTAAAAGGGAATTAGCTACAAGGCATTCTGGAGAAGGCAAAACTATGAAGACAGTAAAAAGATCAGTGGTTTCCAGGGCCTAGTAGGGAAGGGAGCAATGAACAGGCAGAACACAGAGGACTTTTAGGGCAGGGAAAACAGTCCGTATGATATTATAAAGGTAGATACGTGTCATTATGTATTTGTCAAAACCATAGACTATACCACACCTAGAGTGAACCCTAACGTAAACTATGGAGTTTGGGTGATGATGATGTGTCAATATAGGTTCATCAGTTGTAACAAAGATACCACTCTGGTGGGAATGTCAAGGAGGCTGTCCACGTATGGAAGCAGGGGGTATGTGTGAACTTTCTACAATTTCCAATCAGTTTTGCTGTGAACCTAAAACTGCTATTAAAAATAGTTGTGTGTGTGTGTGTGTGTGTGTGTGTGTCTTTTAAAGGGAGGGGTCGGTTTGGTTGTTTCATGTTGGAACTGCATATTGGAGTGATTCTTGGGCCCTGGGTTTATCTTTAGAATTGACAAATACTGAAACATGCTCAAAACATGCTTTTACACATTTTTTTTTACTTTGCAAATGATGGAAGGGGTGGAGGGGAAGGGGAGGGAAGGAGGGGTGTAAACAGTTTTGAATATTACATTTCTATGGTTTGAAACTCTCATACTACATTATTACTGGAAAATATTCATGTTTGCAAAAGCCTTGTTCGGGTTAAATTTGTACTGCTTTGTTTTTTCAAGAAAACAAAACCAGCTGTAAACAACCCACTCAATGCCACAGATGGGCTAATGTTGCCAGATTTTGTGATACTGTGTACTTGAAATTATTTCTTGAGATTACAATCAAAGTCTTTTTTTTAAGTAGTAGGTATTTTTTAATATCTATGTATTTTTTTATTTTTTTATTTTTTGGCTGTGCCAGGTCTTAGTTGTGGCACGCAGTCCAGTGGGTAAGACTCCTTGCTCCCAATGTAGGGGGCCCAGGTTCGACCCCTGGTCAGGGAACTAGATCCCGCATGCATGCCACAAGTAAGTGTCCATGTGGCGCAAAAAAAGTAAGTCTTTCAGATGATCTGTTTACTCACTTTTTCTCTATCCTGCTTCTTGCTCTTAGTGAAAGTGAGATATCCCAACCCACAATTTATTGGATTCTGGTTGTTCATTTATTGAGTCCGTAACACATGTAAGGCACCACGCTAAATGCTGTGTTCAGCCCTTCAAGGATGAACTAGAAGACCTCCTCAGAAGTTTAACAACCTGCACTGCCATTTGAACAACATTTTCCTCACAGTCTCAAGCCAAAGAAACTATCTGGCAATGCTAACAACAATGCCAGATTCTGTTCTCTGTATAGATGTCACTTACGAAAACAAAAAGAATCTTTCTTGTAAAGTAACCAATATGAATATTTTTCTTCTAGAGGAAAACTATGAAAAGACTTTTCAAAAAACATCTTGGCTCAAAAGAGAATGAATTAGATACCCATCTTTTTAGAAACCCAGCTAGATTAAAAATAGGTAACTTCTTTCTGATTTAAGATTGGGAACATCATTTGGTATCCAATTGTGAAATTTATCGTGCCTTGAGGATTCAAGGGATTTCATGAGAGTCCCAAAATGGTTGTCTCCAGAGAAGTCAAAAGTTTTTTTGGTTTTAAAAAACTCATGAAACAGAAACTTTGTCTGGTTTGAGAGTCAGTAAGAGTGCTTTCATGAGACAGCTGTGAAACACTGTCCCTGTGTTGTGGAAACGTCTACATTTGGGGCGCTTTCACATCAAGGCAATCAAGCAGTAAAAGCCTAGAGGCATCCCAGAGTTTTTCCAGGGAGTGTTTCATATCTTGATCCACTGAGGCTTCCCTTCCTGCTATTAGGTAAATATTATATTGTTTTTAAAGAAAGGACAGAAACAAAGTATGATAGATTTAAGATTGTTTCATTCTTTTCCAGCATATTTGCCTGAGTGTGAAGAAACTAGTCAAGAAACAACGTAAAATGCTTGGTAAATTTTCACCACAATTTCCTTAAAGCAGAGGGAAAAAACTATGTAAAGAATTCCTTGTCAAAGGATATTTAGAGAGCTGTGGAAGAAAGACTGTGTGGTTTGAAGGAGACAGTCCAAGATTCATTAAAACCTTGGACCTCAGTTGCCTTATCTGTGTATTAGGTATAACAAGGACTTCTCTGAGAGGCAGGATTAAATAAAATTGCCTATATGAAAACGTCTAGCATAGTGTCTGCCTTACAACAGAAGTTTTTAAAATGTTAATTTTTTTGAAAGGACAAAATACCCATGAGAAATACCAACTGCTGTTCCCATTGCCATGAGAAGGAGGGCCTGGGGAAAATCTGGACATTCTTGGATTTCTATCTTTAATACTATTTTACTCAGTTAGTCTATGTCTATCTTCCTAAGAGGAATAAGAAGTTGTATTTATTAGGGCATTTTCCATGGCAAGTGAGAGAAACCCAGCGCCATCTAGGTTAAGTAAAAGGGTGATAACTGGCTCATATAACTGGCAAGTCCATGCGTGCACCTGGCTTCAGGCACAGGGTCTCAAATGTGGTCAGTTCTTTGCTTCCCCATCTCTCAGCTCCAATGAGTTCTGTTAGTACCTTTTAAAGAAAAAAATTATTCTGACACTTGTTAACATTATAAGGAAGACTTTATTCAACACTATTGCAGTAGGGGAGAGAGATTGGGCTGAACTCCTAATACAACAAGGTCGAGTGAGGATTTATAGCTAGAAAGCAGGGTGAGGGAGTCAGTGGGTGGAAAATTACTCATTACAGACACACAGGGTAGAGGGATTCTTGCTCAAGGCAGGCCAAGGGCTTAGACATCAAAAGTGGAGGATGAGAAACTTGATCATAGATCAAAGGTGATCAGAAATCAAGTCGGGGGCGGGGGTGGTGGTGAGATTCTCAATCAACAGACTTAGCAGGATTTTTGCTAAGACCGGGCTATGCAGGCCAGCAAGGAAAGGATGGACACAGAAGGCCAAGGTTTAGGCCCGGTTGAGAAGAGGGCTCAGAGGGGCCTAACTAAAGTTTGCTCAAGGAGAGAATCTTGGTCACGCTCTACGTGCCGGTCAAGATTCACATCCTTCTATTCTAGCAAAGTGCAGAACAAACATTGACCTTTCCGAAGACCTCTGCTTAAAAATTATTCTGGGGCTTCCCTGGTGGCGCAGTGGTTGAGAGTCCGCCTGCCGATGCAGGGGACACGGGTTCGTGCCCCGGTCTGGGAGGATCCCACATGCCGCGGAGTGGCTGGGCCCGTGAGCCATGGCCGCTGGGCCTGCGCGTCCGGAGCCTGTGCTCCGCAACGGGAGAGGCCACAACAGTGAGAGGCCCACATACCGGAAAAAAAAAAAAAAAAATTATTCTGATTAGTCTGGTATGGTCCCCATGCCCATCTTTTAACCAATCACCACGTCTATGGTAATGCACGATGATGGGTCAAGCTTGGTTTATGTTTCCTCTCCTGTAAGTGACAAAGAACCCCATTGAGACCATGGAGAAGACAGGAGAAGGGTCTCACAGGGACCAGGAAAAGGAAGAGGGACAAACATGCCAGGCCCTCAAAATGTGTGGCTGTCACAGATGATCACATTTATAGTATACATTTTCTACAAGACTTTGAATTCATAACAAATAGAAATAGTGACAAGAGGGAGTATTTTAGATGTGGTTCACATATCCACAACACATGATGCTTTGAACTATTGTGTTTCTTTTCCTTACCTCCCAGAAAAATAAAAGCCCAGCTGCTCTGCGTGCCTTCCCCACCCAGGCAACTCTTCCATCTGCATATGCAATGGACTACTCTTAGCTCTTAATTCTATTCGAGAAAGCCCTGCCCATCCTCCAGGGCCTCATTAAATGCCTTCCCCAACATGGTGCTTTTCGAATCGATATGGTGCATGTCTCATCCCTCCTCATCACTCACACCCCCTTAGATTGTGAGTTCTTCAAAAGCTACGTCTCCTGTAATGTGGCGTACATCTTAGACAGCTTCAACATGGTTCCGCGATTAAAGCAAACATTCAAATACAATTGGCTTAATGAACTAATATATTAATTCCCATTCCTTAGGAATGCATTCTGAGTATAAACCCTTTGCTCTTGTCTTTTTCCAAAGCTTTACCTTAACACTGAATCACTGTTTCTTTAGGTGTTCACATATACGACCATCTGTAGGTATATTAAGAGGATCATTTAAGGCACTCTGTGTTAGTCCTCTGGAACTCTGTCTTATCACAGAGCAAGAATTCAACTGGGAATCAGAAGACCTGGCTTCCAGAACCAGCATTGTCACCTACGAAGTGCAGGTAAAATTTAGTGCTGCAATGTTATCTGTAACTTGGGGGATACTCCAAGAACTTGTATGGCTCTAAAACAAGTCTCTGGTTTCTTATTGTTCTCTGTGAAACTGTGGCCCTTTGTCATTCTAGGGACTCTCTCCACAGTAATTACTTTTAATGTTATAGGTCCTCCAAACTGCCCACTGCTTCCTGATGTAACAGATATTTACATCTGTATTACACTAAACACTTTATCTTGAGCTTTCCCAACAACTGCATTTAATTTTCATGACAGTGCTTCCTGGTAGGTATTATTTTCCCATTTTAATGATGAGAACACTGAGGTTCAGGGGGGTCCCATGACCAGTAAGTAGAATATCAAGTCTTGGACCCAAATCTTTTGACTCCAAGTCTGGTGCTCCTTTCACTACAGTGTCAGGAAAGGACCTAGGAGGACATTTTTGGGTGATTTTGTATAAGATGAACAATAATATAAATCAGAATATCCATGACAAGACTTTGGCCCGATCACCAGAGAAAAGGCAGGTAGGACTCAGATGACACGGCCTTGGTTCTCATGATGACTTGGAGTGAGAACTGGTCTCTGGGAGTGAAAAGGAGATGATGTGTGGACTCTCTTAGCCCGCATTTGGTTATATCTTAAATGAAATTAGAGATGATTTACAAAGATGCAGAAGATCAAACAGAAGTGCACTTGAAGGACGCTCCAGGCAGGAGGACACTGGTGCACAAACACACGACTCCGTTTATAACCCTGGAATGCTGATTTGGAACCTAAGAGCATTTTCCTTTGCATGAGCACCCCTACTTCACCTCCCCTCCCCCAACCTCGAGCCTCTTCGCCTCCTCCCAAGCAGCCAGTCTAAACAGAGGCCTGACATTTCTTTCAGAATTGCTCTCCATGGAGGCACTCCCCTAGGGATGATCAATTTTCCTGGAACTTTGAAAGAAACGCACTAAACAGGCCGCTACTCCTTTTTCATCTGTATTTCTTGAGGCTATTTTATCTTCATCATTGTTATTGATGATCCCTGGGATTTGAGCTGAATAAGATCTAAGACCACAAACCCAGCCCCTGACATGAACCAGCAAAACCCCACTCCCCACTGTTTACTGTCACCCAACTGGTGGGACCTTCAAGCTATTTCTTTGAAATCAATATGTTTAATATGGACCAGTGGCATGGTGTTCAGAGAGAGATTTTCGTAGTAGGTGGAAAAAGGAAAGGCAACGGGGGGAGATTCCCACCCTCTGTGAGGAACAACTGAGGAAATAAATTTAGTAGCAAATTTATACAACAGTAATGACCATTCAGCCATTTCAGCTACAAGAGCTGGGCCAAAATGAAGTGAAAATAAAGAGGGAAGTAATGAAGATGAACTACGTTTCAAGTATCTCATGTGCAGATGTTTTGTATCTTCAAAATTTGACTGGTTAACTCTCATTCTGATCTGATCTTGCACATATGCCTCTAAAAAGATGGGTGGGGGATAGATTGGGAGTTTGAGATTAGCAGATGCAAACTATTATATAGAGAATGGATAAACAACAAGGTCCTACTGTAGAGCACAGGGAACTATATTCAATATCCTGGGATAAACCATAATGGTAATTTCTGTACAGCAGAAATTAACCCAACATTGTAAATCAACTGTACTTGAATAAACTAAATTTTTAAATGAAAAAAAAACCATAAAACATAAATTTAAAAATGAGGGAACTCGAATTTCCCAAACATCTACAATATGTCAGCCAAATGAAAGAACACAGGAATTTGTGTTTGTGTTTGTGTGTTGGGAATGGGGCGTTCCTCACATACACTCTTCAGAAAGAACAGTAGGTGCCTCCCTCAAGATTGCAACTAACATGTTTTTGGCCTTGAGCAAGTTACTTATTCTCCCGGACCCTCAGTTGCCCCACATGTAAAATCAATGTAGTTATACCAGCTTCAGAAAGTTCTGGTAAGTAATAAATGAGATACGTGTGGAAAACACCCAGTCCAGTTCCAAGTGAATGGGTGATTACAGATAGATGTTATATTTGTATTGCTGTTATTGAAAGTTCTATATGTCAATATCTAGATGCATATCAATATTTAGAACCAAGTCTAGTTCTGTATGTCGATATTTGAATATCTGTATGCCAATACTTAGATATCTGTAGGTCAATATCCACAACCGAGGACCCTGCCACCATTCTTCCATCCAGGCATGTGGACTGAGGATTTCTTAGCTAATAAATTGCAGGTCAAGAAACTAGGAAAACATAATATAGAAGACCTCTGTTACCTGGACTACATTTCACCTGCCTTTCAGTTGGAGAACCAAGGCCCAAATGACATTAAACCAGTTATAATAAGTGCTAAAGAAGATATATGTTTTTGCATCAAATATATGGGGCCTTAATACATATATATGGCTTTAATTGATAAATTTGTTCATATATCTTATACTTTAACAAGCTGTTCTTATGTAAAGACCACATGTGATAGGCTGAATAATGACCCCAAAGATGTCCACGTCCTAATGCCCTGAACCTCTGACGATCTTACCTAACATGGCAAAAGGGGCTTTGCAGATGTGATGAAGTTAAGGAGCTTGACATGGGGAGATGATCCTGGATCATTCAAGTGGGCTCAATATAATCATAGAGGCCCGTGGAGGTGGGTGGGGGGGAGAGGGAGAGAGAAAGATATAAGGATGGAAGCAGAGCTCACAGAGGAGAGAAGATGCTTCACTGTTGCTTTTGAAGATGGACAAAGGAACCGTGAGCCATGGAAAGTGAGCAGCCTCCAGAAGCTGGAAAAGGTAAAGAAATAGATTGTCCTATAGAGCCTCCAGGAGGTATGCAGCCCCGTGGACCTGTTTGAGACTTGTGACCTCCAGAACTGTAAGATACTAAATCTGTGGTGCATTAAGCCACTAAATTTGTGGTATTTTGTTACAGAAGCCAGTGGAAACTAATACACTGCAGAAATCTGATGTGACTCGTGCTTCTCAGTGAGAACCGTGGAAATGTAAATAGCCATGACTTGCATTTCTCTTTTTGGCCAAGGGTAGGTGTTTGTCACCCATCTGTACCTCGATGATTTGGAGATTGTGATGATATACTGGCAAACTGTCTAGCAAACATCACCACAGCACGACCCTATCATTATTTTTACCACACTGTATGCAAATAAAGGTATCTTGAAACAAAGATTCCATGTAAACATGACCTGGACTTTTCAATGCCTATCGTCATCTGCAAAATCTCTTGTCTGCAATTCAGATGAGCCGTTTAATAGAGCAGACCGGGTCACAATTTATAAGACACACAGAGATAATTGGGGGCAGCCATAACCTCCGACTCCTGCTCCCCAAGGCATAACAGAAATGCAAAAAATTAACAAACACAGCTACTTTCTTTATCATGATAGTATTTCAGTTCCCTGTAACTCCCAGTCACTCGGTGTTTTCCTCTGCTTGGGCTATTTTTCAAGAATGTCCACCCACTCCCCGTTCCCCACAGTGATCTCTCTCTTGCCCATTTTCTCTTCATACTGGGTGTTATTTGACAGAAGAAGAATCTTCTGGCAGAGGAGGGGTCTAGAAGAAATCTTGCCTGGTGCTATAGAAAACATTTGGCTGACTCCTTTGGGGTAAATGTGATCCTAAAAGAAAATTTCCCAGGCCTTTTTGCAGGCTTTTCTGAAACATTTTCTGGCACTAAAAGTAAACTTATGGATTCCAGGCCCTTCTGTGGGATCTTTGATCTAGGACTGCACCAGAAAGTGCATTCTCTATGCATTATGCATTTCCTAATTTGCTGTCCCCTGGTCCATTTCCTCTAATCCTCAATCAGTGCAGACATTCCCCGGCTCTGTTGATTTACTGTCCTGTCAGATTCCTCCCTCCCTCCCTCCTTTCTGTCTTGCCTTTCCTCCTCTCTCCCTTTCTTTCCCTTTCATGTTCTCACTTTTTCTGTCTTCTTCTTTTTCACTTTCTCCCTCTCTGCTTTGACCCAGGCCATATAAAGCAGGGTTTCCTAACCTTCAAAGACAGAGGGCTTATCATGAGACTGCATGGGAACAAGTCGATTTTCCAAGGCGCATGGTCGGTCATTAGTGTCGGCAGCTTCACGAGGGCCCTGGAGAGTTTTTAACAGACTCTCTCGTTGGAATTAGCCCTTAGAAGCTTAGTGTCACCTGCTAACAGGGAGGCCCAGAGATGGTGATTCTGAGGGATTTACACCCCTATTAACTTCACAGACCAGATTCTAGGTAAGGAAATGCCCACGTGCACAAGAGGAAATAAATTACTAAATAAGGTGGCATCAAATGGCTAGGCTGGTTCTTTTGCAATCTTAAGTTGAATACAGAAAAATCAGACACTTTGTCTGGAACAACAGGAGAGTGTAGAGGTTTCTGACTTACGTCTGCCTTCTCAGGGCAGTTGAATTCCTGTTTTGCCACTGACAAGCCTTGCAACTTTGGGACTTCCCTGGTGGCGCAGTGGTTAAGAATCCGCCTGCCAATGCAGGGGACACAGGTTCGAGCCCTGGTCCGGGAAGATCCCACATGCCGTGGAGCAACTAAGCCCGTGAGCCACAACTACTGAAGCCTGCGCGCCTAGAGCCCGTGCTCCGCAACAAGAGAAGCCACCGCAATGAGAAGCCCGCACACCTCAACAAAGAGTAGCCCCCGCTCGCCACAAGTAGAGAAACCCGTGTGCAGCAACGAAGACCCAACGCAGCCACAAAAAAAAAAAAAGAAAGCCTTACAACTTTGAACAAGCTCATTCAATTCTCTGAGCCTCTAAAAAAGTCCAGGAAGTGGTTTACTTGCCTCATAGTATTGTTCTGAGAATTAGATTAGAAAGGGCATGGAAAATGCATGACACGGTGTCTGTCCCATAATAAGACCTAATACTTGTTAGCTACTATTAATGTATCCTTAGGGAATGTTCTCAATCCATTTGGGCTGCTGTAACAAAATACCACAGACTAGGTGGCTTATAAACAACAGAAATTGACTTCTCACTGTTCTGGAGCCTGGAAGTCCAAGATCAGGGTGCCAGCATGGTCAGGCTGGGGAAGGCCTCTTCCAGGTTGCAGACTGCTGACTTCAGCTGTGTTCTCAGCTGGTGGAAGGGGCGAGGGAGCTCTCCCGGGCCTCTTTTACAGGAACCTTAATCCCATTCATGAGGGTTCCACCCCCATGACCTCATCACCTCCCAAAGGCCCCACCTGCTAATACCATCACGTTGGGGATTAGGATTTCAACATATGAATTTGGGGGGGACATAAACATTCAGATCAGAGCAGGGAAGTTAAAAGAAACCATTTTTTAGCTCTTCCACGCTTATATATCTAATTTAATACCCATAATAACTCTAGCCGGTACATAATATGAAGTCGGAAACTCTGAAAAGTCTGAGACCTTATTCTATTTGATCTGATGGGAGGCACGAGGCTTTCAGAACTGGAGAACAATTTATTACTCAAGGCAAAACCAGCCAGAGCCACATCCTAGCACCAGTTTCCCAAGCCCTCATCCCCATGGGGTGATGGAATGAAAGCCAAATGTTACCTGCGCATGCAACAGGGCTGCAGCCTCTAAGAAGAACCCCCAAATTAGGAGACCCGAAGCTTCTATAGCCTGCCGGCACATCTGCCCATCGTCCCCTCCGACAAACAGAAAGATGACTCAGGAAGCAAATCTCATCCGCCTGGGGGTTGGGCGGGTGTCTCTAGCTTCCTTGCCCTGATCACAAAGCAAACGGCCCTGAGGTCAGGCTCTAAATCTCTCTGACGTGAGGGAGATGCTATCTCAGCTTCAGAGACCTTTGCCCAGAAAACCTGGACCCTGTGGAAACATGGGAATAGTCACGGAGAATTGTCTCCAAACTGGTATCCTCCACGTTATAAAGACATAATGCTGGGTGTTCCTCTTGGAGTCAGGAGTAGCAGACACTGAGTCATTATGGCAACTCTGCTTCTTTCATTTGTCCCCAAAAGCAGTGAATAGTACTATTTATTGTATTTGTAAGAGCCAAGTCTTAAAGTGCTTAATTCATCTGAACCCTTTGGGCGCGCTGGGGAAAGGAAACTAGGCTATACAGTAATCAAGTCAGCCCATGGAGATTCTCTTGCAACATACCCCTAACTTTTGGACTTACTACTTCCTTCTCCAACCCTAAATTGACCTTTTACCTGTTCCGTTTCTTCAGGACATTTAAAAATAATATTCAAAATAAATTTCTGTAACTTTTTTTCCTACAAAGTTACAGAGTTGAGGTGAGTCTGAAACCATTGCGTTTTAGAGCTGGCAGACACTTTAGAGAAGCGTCTCATATTCTTTACAATTTTTTAAATTGAAGTAAAGTTGCTGTACAATATATGTTACAGGTGTACAATATAGCAATTCACAATTCTTAAAGGTTAGCCTCCCTGTAGAGTTATAAAATATTGACTATATTCCCCATGCTATACAATATATCCTTGTAGGGCTTCCCTGGTGGCGCAGTGGTTGAGAGTCCACCTGCCGATGCAGGGGACGCGGGTTCGTGCCCCAGACCGGGAAGATCCCACATGCCGCGGAGCGGCTGGGCCCGTGAGCCATGGCCGCTGAGCCTGTGCGTCCGGAGCCTGTGCTCCGCAACGGGAGAGGCCACAGTGGTGAGAGGCCCGCGTACCGCAAAAAAAAAAAAAAATATATATATATATATATATATATATATATATATACATATCCTTGTAGCTTATTTTATACCTAATACTTTGTACCTCTTAATCCCCTCCCCCTTTCTTGCCCCTCCCCCTTCCCTCTCCCCACCGGGAACTGCTGGTTTGTTCTCTATAACTGTGAGTCTGATTCTTTTTCATTATATTCACTAGTTTGTTGTATTTCTTAGATTCCACACATAAATGATAGCACACAGTATTTGTCTTTGTCTGAATTATTTCACTTAGCATAATGCCTTCCACAACCATCCATGTTGCTGCAAACGGCAAAATTTCATTCTTTTTTACTGCTGAGTAGTATCCATTATATATATTCTAATTATATATATATATACTAATACTAATACATATATTCCATTATACATGTATATATATACCACCTTTTGTTTATCTATTCATCTGCTGATGGACATTTAGGTTGCTTCCATATCTTGGCAATTGTAAATAGTGCTGCTATGAACACTGGGGTGCATGTATCCTTTCGAATTAGTGTTTTTGTTTTTTTTTTAGATATATACCCAGGAGTAGAACTGCTGGATCATATAGTGGTTCAGAGAGAAAAATCCCTGAGAACTACTAATCCAATTTTATAGTTAATCAACATAATTTCAAGTGGTTAATAGAAACAATTGCAGGTAGTTATGAGAGATATGGTCCTAAAATTAAGTCAGAAATGTTTAGTGTGTTCTGTTGTAGAACCAGCTCAGTGGCTTATGCAGCAGGCACACAAATATTCAGATTCCTGTCTTTGCATAAATGATTCTCATTCTTCGTTTCCTTTCATTTAACCAGGTGTACAGTGTCACTTCTGTTTTATCTTTTTACAGTGACAGCTAAAGGTTACATCTCAGAATGTAGAGGTCTGACTTAAGTGTGGTACTTAAATTCTAATAATAATGAAAAATAACTCATCAGTGAGAATGCTTTTGGAAAAGATCCCTGAAATTGGTCTTGACTGTGAACAGCACCGCTCGGCTCCACCGACGGGCCATCACGACGCATGGGAGAAAACTCACCATTAGCTATCAGACAGCAGCCTTCCAGATGCCATCAGAACTCTCTCTCATCTTCCACAAGTACAGCACTCTGTTCCTCACCACCTGTTCCATTTGAATTAGCTGCCAGAGAGAGGAAAGGAACGGTGTTCATTTCACGGCTGTGAAATTGCCCAGAAGTCAGGCTTTATAATGCAAAATATTAGAATTTTGTCTAGTTCTTGAAGTGGCAACATCAAAGGGAATGCAAGACAGACAACAGCCCTAGGTTTTATTCCCCTTCTGCCTAATCCGATGCACGGGCAGTGCTCCTTTGCATGGCGGCGCAGGACCATAAAGGACCGTGCAAGCCGGAACTGTGCCAAGTCCACCTAACCATCAATCAGGACAACGATGATTGTACTGTCAATTACAGAGTGTGCCAAACTATTAAAAACTCTTATTGTCCGTTATAAATGCATAGGGAAATAAAACGCAGCCAAACTATTATGTACTTGGTACACTCTAATGCTAATAAAATGTTAGAAACATTAAGAATCCAAGTGTTTTACTTGTTTGTAAACCATTTCACTCATGATGGAGTATCTTTTCTACACCTTGGAAAACTGTCATACCCCCTTTTTTTTTTTTTTTGCGGTACGCGGGCCTCTCACTGTTGTGGCCTCTCCCGCTGCGGAGCACAGGCTCCGGACGCGCAGGCTCAGCGGCCGTGGCTCACGGGCCCAGCCACTCCGCGGCATGTGGGATCCTCCTGGACCGGGGCACGAACCCGTGTCCCCTGCATCGGCAGGCGGACTCTCAACCACTGCGCCACCAGGGAAGCCCCCATACTCCTTTTTAAACGTGGACCTGCTTCTAACATTCTATCCTTTGTCCCTTCAATATCATGAATCACCTCTTAGAGTCCCTTCGGGAACTTTTTTGCCAGCATCCCTTCCCCTGGGACACCTTCATCCTTTCCATCACAACCACTTTGCTCATTTCTGTTGCTCTGTTTCCCTTCACTAGGTTTCTCTGGCTGATTATCTCAAGTCTCTTAAATGGTGTTTGCAGCATCAGTATTTCCGCAGTCAGCTTTCTCTTCTGAAATTCCATTTATGTGTGATTTGCATTTCATATCACTTTTCATTTTCTTGCTGCACTTGCTTTTTGGTTGGGCAATTCCCTCTTTCAGTTGTCCATTTTGTATAATACCATGTGGATTTATCACTTGGGGACAAAGAGACAACACAACTACATGCGTTGCTGTCTGTGTGTGAATGACAGATGCACAGATAAAGAGAGTCTGAAAGAAGCGATGGCCAACTAGCCAAATGCCCAACACACCAAATGATCAATAGGTTTAAATGCAATTAACTGAAGGATCAATTTGCAAAATGATTGATTTGCCAAATGACCAACTGATTGAATTCGCCAAAATTACTCATTGTCCAAAACCTTCCTTTAAGGGATAGTCTTCTTGAAGATATTTAATGAAATACTTGATTTTTAGGATCATATTCTTCTTAACTATGGTAAATAAAAACACTGAATAACTGTTTTGGAATCTATTCAATATCTTCATAATATAAAATATTCATAATTATTAATATATTCAATAAAGAACTTCACTAGCATGGTTTCCCACAAATATTAATGGAAAATGTATTCATGAAGTCAAAACCACCCTAAAACCCAGAACTTTCGACAAGTTACTGTGTCTAGGGAAAATACAGGAATCGACTAGACTCAAGAAGAATATTCTTAAAGTGTTTTGTAAGTGAACTTTTAAACTTTGATGAATCAGCCACTAGGCATTAGGTGACGTGCCCATTGGGCAATTAGCTCTCAGCAAGTTGGTCCTTGGCCAACTGGTTTTCAGCACACTGTCTCCGAGGATACCTCTCTGTCCCCTCCACCCTCCCTCCTCAAGGCTGGTTTTGGGGTCCCAGCTGTTTGCCCCCTGGTGGCCTGTTCTCCTCTCTCAGGGTATTCTTGTGTTGTCTTTAACCTTGCTTAAAGGTCTGCTTTCCCCTTTCCACTACAAGCTCCATCAGGTCAGAGCCCAAGTATTTATTTTTGTGTCCTAGCACCTAGCACAGAAACAATCCCATTTCCATGGGTAACATTACTGATCTCTTCCCCCGTGCCAGGCACCTCACTGGTGCTTTATATGCATCATTTCATGTATCCTTCATGCATTCCCGTGAGGTGGGTGAAATTATTGTTACCACTTTACAAATAAGGAAACTGAGGCTGAAGGCACATAGCGAATACCTGATAAAAGAGAATCCAGAACCTGCTTAGCAACTTCTCAGCATTAGGAATTCCATAAACATGTGTTGACTTAATGAAGCACTTACTCATGTTCATGCATAGAGCCGTGCCTTGGAAAACTATTGTGTGCCAGGAACTTCTGTCTACATTGTCTCCATGGAGCACAAGCAGGGTCCTTGTACTGCAAGAAGGGCTTTGGGCTGGGCCCCTAGGAATAATCTCTGGGACCCACTGCAGAACTAGTGCTGCGTGAGTGTTGCTAGTTCTTTCTTAATCAGGAAAGTGGAGATCAGGAAGCAATCTCTGGAACCGTTGGCTCTGTTCTCATCCCCATTTTACAGTTATGGAAGCCAAGGCATGGACGAGTAACACACCCACGGCCACACAATTTCCCTCTGAGTCTGATCTTCAGACTCAATCACTACCCTTTATTTCATCACTCAGTCTTTCTTTTTTTTTTTTTTCTTTTTGTGGTATGCGGGCCTCTCACTGTTGTGGCCTCTCCCGTTGCGGAGCACAGGCTCCGGACGCGCAGGCCCAGCGGCCACGGCTCACGGGCCCAGCCGCTCCGCGGCATATGGGATCCTCCCAGACCGGGGCACGAACCCGTATCCCCTGCATCGGCAGGCGGACTCTCAACCACTGCGCCACCAGGGAGGCCCACTCAGTCTTTCTTCAACTAACATATATGGAGCATCTTCTCAGGTGAGACCCTAGGCTAGGAGCTGAGGGGACAAAGCTAAGACCCAGATGCTAGTTTTACAATGTGTGCCCTCCGGTTGCATGGCTGCAACATATCAATACGCCATCTGGCTCTGGGTCTCCACTCTTGACTATTGTGTCCTGACACTAGAGATAACTCACTTGTTTTCATTTCTTTTGGTACTTCTAAGCTGTACTTTTCCATAGCAATGAGTAATATTTCAAGTTTATTTCTGAAACCTGTTAGCTTTTCTTCTCCTGCTGGGAAATGGTTTCCCAGGAAGATTCCAAGCGTTTCAAAGGCATAATTTACACAGAGAGCTTAAGAGTTCACATCAGCTGATGGCTCATGGTTGCCTTTGCTTTGCTTTGCTTTTCGAACAGCAGAAGGGGGCCAAGTAGGCATTTCAAAATAGCTAAAGTCCAGGGAAATGGAAATTGCTTCAAATTAAGACAAATATTTACTAGGGTGATTTTTAAACCTTCCAAATGTTGAAATAGCAGAGAAGGAAAATGGATTGCGGTGACAATGTATTTGCTGTTAGCTCTTGGTTGCATGTGGCAAAAATCCAGGTGGTTTACGCAGGAGAAGGATTTATTTTAAGGATACGGGTGTCTTATAGAACCAAAGGAAGGGATGAAGTTGGGTCTCAGGGAGGCAATATAAACAAGAACCAGAAAGGAGGCCAAAAAAAAAGGCTGAGGGCTGTGTATGTGTATGTGTGTGTATGCACACGTGTACATGCATGCATATCTGTGCTGATTGGCTTTTCCTGCTTCTCCATCCATGTGGCAGAATATGGCTAACCTGACAAGACCCTCAACTTAAATACTACCATTCTGGGCTTCCCTGGTGACGCAGTGGTTAAGAATCCACCTGCCAGTGCAGGGGACACGGGTTTGAGCCCTGGTTCGGGAAGATCCCACATGCCGCGGAGCAACTAAGCCCGTGCGCCACAACTACTGAGCCTGTGCTCTAGAGCCCACAAGCCACAACTACTGAAGCCCGTGCGCCTAGAGCCCGTGATCTGCAACAGGAGAAGCCACTGCGATGAGAAGCCCGCGCACCACAACAAAGAGCCGTCCCCACTTGCCACAACTAGAGAAAGCCTGCACGCAGCAACGAAGACCCAACGCAGCCAACACATACATACATACATACATACTACTATTCCAAGAACACTCAGAGCTCAACTGTCTTTTAGTACCAAATTAAGTTCCCAGGAGAAAATCTCATTGGCCCATTGGGTCAAGGGTACAAACCTGATCCAGTCAATTTTAGCCAGAGTGGGCATGGTCACATATCATAATTGAGGCTGCTAGAGGGTCATCCATATATCCAATATTCCAACGAATATGTATTAAGTGCCTATTCGACCAGATGCTGGAAAAAAGCAGTGATCACCAGGACAAACGTTTGCACTCTTGAGGACAGTTCTCAAAGGGAGAGGATAGCTTGTGACCACAAACTCCCCAAAAGATTTCTACCACACAGTTTCTAAGTTTTTAAAATTTGTTTTCAATGGTGACAGCTCACTACCTCATAGAGTTTCCCTAAGATCCTAATTCCTAGTCTTCATCTTTAGCCTTTATGCATTCATTCACTCCTTCCCTTCAATAACATTTATTGCATATTAGATGCTGAGGAGAGTAGCATGCCCTAGTCTTGAAGGGCTTATGGCCCATAGGAGGTATTCAGACTTGTGAACAAAATTCGGCAAGACATTCATTAACGTACAAGGACAGACATATATATGAGAACTATTGGGGAACCAAGAGTCCATGAGGTCTATTCAATCCTGTGGCCAGGAAGGGCTGAAAAGGTGTTTCTGTGTTGTTCTGCTTTTATGTCAAAGGTGCCTGAAAGAATATCATGAAAGCCTAAATACCTGGTGTACATTAGCAGAGCTGGAATCTCTGGAGTCTGGAGTTTCATTTTAATGACATACCACGTTCTAACCTTACTCAGAAATGCCCTCTAACCTCTATCAGCCCTCTCACCCTCTGGTGGGTCAAGGCTGAGAGTATGGTTGGTGTTCTCTTTTTGTTTTGTTTTTTTTGTTTGTTTTTTGTGGTATGCGGGCCTCTCACTGTTGTGGCCTCTCCCGTTGAGGAGCACAGGCTCTGGACACGCAGGCTCAGCGGCCATGGCTCACGGGCCCAGCCGCTCCGCGGCATGTGGGATCTTCCCGGACCGGGGCACGAACCCGTGTCCCCTGCATCGGCAGGCGGACTCTCAACCACTGCACCACTAGGGAAGCCCTGGTTGGTGTTCTTTAATCCTTCCCAACTATGATGAAGACATCAACCATTCAGAGCTTCAGACTGGGATCTTGGGTTGGGTCCCACTGAAGAGCTAAACCATTTGTAACTCTCCTCTAGAAGGGTAGCATGCATCTGCCTGCACTCAAGCAAGAGTCTCTAATACCACCCCTCAAAACGCCTTAGCAGTTCCTAAAATGTCTTTTTTAATTAACCAATCATAATACAGTAAGTCCCCTACATATGAATGAGTTCAGTTCCACTTGCAGAGGATGTACACACGTGACAATATACGCCAGACACGTGAACTAACTTACGTGATTGGACATGTAAACGCACGTTTGCATCTTTGAAAGTTTGCAACTTGCAGGTTCGTATGTAGGGGACTTACTGTATTTAATTATCCATAAACACCACTTTCTTTTCCAATAGAGACATCTAAGTTTTAGTCTAGACCTCCTTCACATTGTGAATTAAAGACTCTTCTACATCACTCTGGGCTCAGTCATGAGGTTTTATGATGTCATTTTACCATGTTCTGTTTTGATGCATCATTTCAAAGATTGATATTCTTTCATTATTTGGGGTATTTTCTTTCTATTAAGCTCTCATTCTGCAAGCTTGGTGCAGATATTACAATAAGACATAAGAAGAAAACAAAGTCGGATCACTATAAGTTTCATATTCTTTCCTTAGAGAACTGGTTCTCAAACTTCAGTGTGCATCAAAAACGCTTGGAGGGCTTGTTAAAACACAGATTTCTGGGCTCCATCCCCAGCATTTGTGATTTAGAAAGTCTGGGATGAACTTCAAGAACTTTATTTCTAACAAGTTTCCAGGTGGTACCAATGCTGTGGCCAGGGCCACACTTTGAGAACCAGTTGCCTTAGATCTTCTCTAAGTAGTTTCTTGAAACATCAAGGGCTTGAAGGTGACCAGCTGATTAGATGAATTAACTGTCCATGGAACCCATTAAAAATTTATGGCTAATTGTGTTAACTAGAGATGTCTTGTATGAATATTCAAGAAAGTTCTACCAGCCTTGTATCAGCACAAAAATCTACGTTCACCTTTCATGCAAGTATAATTATATCTTTGGGAAAGAAAATATATACACCATGTTGTCACTTGTGTTTTGAAATGATACAAGGTCCAGCAAGTTATTTTGTGGATACTGACAAACTGATTCTAAAGTTCATATGAAAAAAAAAAATAAAGTTTATATGAGGAGGCAAAATACCCAGAATAGCTAACACAATATTCAAGGAAAAGAACAGAGTTGGAGGACTGACACTACCTGACTTCAAGACTTAGTATAAAATGACAGTCAGCAAGACAGTGTGGTGTTGGCAAGAGAATGGACAAACAGATCAGTGGGACAGAACAGAGAGCCCAGAAATAGACTCACAAATATGTCAACTGATCTTTGACAAAGGAGCAGACGCTACACAATGGAGCAAATGTAGTCCTTTCAACAAATGGTACTAGAACGACTAGACATCCACATGCGAAGAAAAAATGAATCTAGACACAAAACTTACACCATATATAAAAATTAACTCAAAATGGATCATAGACCTAAATGTAAAATGAAAAACTATACAACTCCTAGAAGATAACAGAGGAGAAAACCTGGATGACCTTCGGTAGAGTGATGACTTTTTAGGTTCAACACCAAAGGCACATTCCATGGAAGAAATAAGTGACACACTGGACTTCATTAACATTAAAAATTTCTGCTCTGCATGAGGCAATGTCAAGAGAATGCTATGACAAGACATGGACTAGGAGAAAATATTTGCACAAGATCCATCTGATTGTTGTCCAAAATATATAGAGAACTCTTAAAACGGAACAATAATAAACAACCTGAGTAACCTGATTTTAAAATGGCCCAAAGACCTTCACAGACACCTCACCAAAAAAGATATAAAGATGGCACATAAACATATGAAAAGAAGCTCTACATCATGTGTCATTGGGGAAATGGAAATTAAAACAATAATGAGATATCACCCCATACCTATTAGAAGGGCCAAAATGCAGAACACCGACAACACCAAATGCTGGTGAGGATGTGGGGCAACAGGAACTCTCATTCATTGCTGGTGGAAATGCAAACTGGTACAGCCACTTTGGAAGACAGTTTAGTGCTTTCTTACAAAAGTATACATACGCTTTACATACCATTCAGCAATACCATCCAGCATGTATCCAAAGGATTCAAAAATTTATGTCCCCACAAAAACCTGCGTATGGATGTTTATAGCAGCTTTATTCTTAATTGCCAAAACCTGGAAGCTACCAAGATGTTCTTCAGTAGGTGACTGGATAAATATTCTGTGGTACATCCAGACAACACAGTATTATTCAGCACTAAAAAGAAATGATCCGGGCTTCCCTGGTGGCGCAGTGGTTGAGAGTCCTCCTGCTGATGCAGGGGACGCAGGTTCGTGCCCCGGTCCGGGAAGATCCCACATGCCGCGGAGCAGCTGGGCCCATGAGCCATGACCACTGGGCCTGCGCATCCGGAGCCTGTGCTCTGCAAAGGGAAAGGCCACAGCAGTGAGAGGCCCACGTACCACAAAAAAAAAAAGAAAAAGAAATTATCCATCGATCCAGGAAAAGACATGGGGGAACCTTAAATGCACATTACTAAGTGAAAGAAGTCAATCAGAAAAGACTACGTACTGTATGATTCCAACTATATGACATTCTGGGAAAGGCAAAACTATGAAGACAGTGAAAAGATTAGTGGCTGCCATGGGCTCGAGGGAGGGATGAACAGGTGGAACACAGAGGATTTTTAGGGCAGTGAAACTACTCTGGATGATATTATAATCATGGATACACATCACTGTACATTTGTCCAAACCTACAGAATGTACAACACCAAGAGAGAACCTTACTGTAAATTCTGGACTTGGATAATAATGATGTTTCAATAGGTCCATCAGCTGTAACAAATGTAACACTCTGGTGGGAATGTTGACAATGGGGGAGGTTGTACATGTTGGGGGATCAGTTTTGCTGTGAATCTAAAATTGCTCTAAAAAACAAAGTCTTTAAGAAAATTAAATACATTATACACACACACACATACACACACACACATACACATATATATATGATACAAGGTGACAGGAGCAGTAATAAACAGCATCAAAATGATGTATTTCATTTCAAAACTGGTGCTTTGAACTTACTATCTTTAACAGCTTTAGGACTGGCAGCATAATTTTTAAATTATTTTAAATTGTGATAAAATACACATCACATAAAATTTATCATCTTAATCATTTTAAGCATACAGTTCAGTGACATTAAGTACGTTCATACTGCTGTGCAACCATCACCACTATCCATTTCCAGAACTCTTCATCTTGCAAGACTGAAACTCTGTGACCATTAAACAACCCATTTTCCCTCCCCACACCCCTGGAAACCACCATTCTACTTTCTGTCTCTATGAATTGGCTAAAATTCCTGAAGTGCAGAAGGGGATAAATACCAACCGAGACTTTAAAATAGCGTAAAAATATGTACTGATAAACCATTTTCAGGGGAAGAGAAAAGATGAAAAGAGAATGGGTATCATACTAGTATCCACGCTACTCACGCGCACTGGTGCCAATTTCCCAGTAAGTGACGTTGTTGCTAAGTAACCTGCCCTAACACCCTCTCACCTTCGTTCTACAACACACATCTCATTTCTCACCAGATCCTAAGTGGCCTTTGTGCCCTTTATCTCCTTAGACTTAAGAATTCTAATGACTGGGTAAAAACAGTGGACGACCAAAATACCATGAAGCCCAATTTGTTTTTCTTTTTTTTGCTCCACATCTTTGAAACCCTGATGTTACTGAACAGTCTGAGCAGAAGCATGTCATCAGCCTCAGGTGTACAAAAAAAACCCAGCCACAGGCCCAAGCTGGGTGATGACGCGGGCCAGGTTTGCAAGGTCGCGGCACAGGAGGTCACGGCACAGGAGCAAGCCAGCACTCCTCTGGATGCCTGCACGCAGGGTTCAAAGGAAACAGCTAGCAAATTCTAACTGTAGTCAATCCCCACGCCAAAGGTAGACTTTTCAGTAAATTAATAATCCCTGAGTGACATCTGATGAGTTCTTTCTAAGACATTTCCCTTCGCCCTGCCCAACCCTGACCTACACTTCATCCCTTGCGAAGTGAATGGAGCTCCTTGGAATGACTTCTCCATTTAGACTTGTCCTTGCCCTCTCGCTAAGCAGAAACCTTGAGAATACCAGATCGTCAATTTACACTTAGGCTTTTCTGCAGAAGCTAGAGGTTTTGGTGCCTTTCAATTTTACATTATTGATTTTTCAGAAGTTTACTTTAACAAAAATAACAACAAGAAGTAAAGGTTCTGGCAAAAGCAAAATAAAGTTTCATGAACACACTGTGTGTTTACCCAAAAAAGCAGCTCCCAGATCATGTTTTTAATGCTGTACTTTTCTTTCCCCAATAATATATAAGATTAACTTTGTAAAACTCAAAAGTGAAAAATTACAGGTAAATGCAGACCTGAAAGCTTAGTTCAGGGGTTAAGTTGTATGTTGCATCGTAATCAAAGGGACATTTACTGAGTCCCTATCACGTGCTAGGGACTCTGCTAGATCTTGTGCTTGACCTCATTTATGACTACTGTGACAGCTACCACCTCCAGTTTTGCAGATGAGTAACTTGTTCAAAGTCATAGAGTCGATAAGTGACCAAATCAGAATTCAAATCATGTTTTTATTCATTTCTTTAAAATTAGTCATTGGACACCTATGAAGGGCCAGGTGTGAAGGGTCCCATCATTACTCTTCATGGAAGTCCTAATATGTCCAAAGCACTCCTTTATATGAATTATCAAGAATCCTCATACCAACCTTGACAGTCAGATGATATTACTATCTTTATATAGACTCTGGACCCTAAAGAAGAAGAATTTGTCCAAAGTCATATGGCTAGTGAGTGATGAAGCTAAGTTTTGAATCTAGGTCTGTCTGGTTCAAAAAGCAATACTTTTCATTATTATGTTCTAATTAATCCCCCTGGGCCTCAGTTTCTTTGCCTGTAAAATGGGGCTCACAAGAGCTCTATTCATAATGACCAAAAGGTGGAAATGACCCCAGTGTCCATCAAGTGATGAACGCATAAAAAAATATGATCTATCCGTCCAGTGGCATATCATTCAGCCATAAAAAGACATGAAGTACTGACATAAGCTATGACACGGATGAACCTTGAAACATTACGTTAAGTGAAAGAAGCCAGACACAAAAGGCCACATATTGTGTGATTTCATTTTCTGAAATGTCTAGAATCATGGAGAAAGATTAATGATTGCCAGGTGATGGGGGTAGTGGGCAATGGGGAGTGAATGCTAATGGAGACCCAGTTTCTTTGAGGGGTGATGGAAATATTCTGGAATTAGTGGTGATGGTTGGACAACCACTGTGAATCTCCTAAAAAACAATGAACTGTACACTTTAAAGTGGTGAATTTTATAGACTGAATTATCATCTCATAAATAAACAAATAGGGCTAATAAGGGTATTAACTCCTTAGATTGTTGTGAAGAGTAAATGAAAAAATTCCAGGGAAGTGGTTGGCACAGAATCTACATAGGGCTTTTTAGGCACATAAAAACCCTCCACCAAATGCTGGCCTTTGAAACGTTCTAGGGGAAGGGCTGGCTGGGGTGGGTGGCCACAGCCCTGCTGTGAGTAGCCTATTCTCTGCTCTCATTCCTTCCTCCGTGACAGCCCTTTGTCTGTCCGTCTATCTGTCCATGAGACCTCTGAGCCTCTGCCCCAACTGCCGTTTCTCCTGCCTGTCCACCCTCCCTACTGCTTCCCCTCTGGCCAGTGAGACAAAGGAGGAGTCCCTCTGTGTTCCTTGCTCAGGGATGTGGGTCCCTCGTTGTGGCCTCCTCTGATGCTGCCAACTGGATGGAAGAGCCCACAACCTTGAGTAAGAACTCACAGGAAGGGGGAGGTAAGAAATGCCAGGACATGCGCAGTTCTTAACAGGGGAGGCGAGGAGAGGAGAAAGGAAAGGGCTTGTCTCTGAGAGGGAATGGGAGCATCCGTGTGAATGTACAAGTGACGTTTGAGGAACTGCCAAGAAGTCAAACTCAGCTAGCTCTGCAGACTCCCGTGGAGTGAAGAGAAAGAAGACAAGCACGGGTGGGAGGATGAGGGGGTCTCATAGGCCCTGCTATGATGTTTGAACTTCATCCGAAATATCATGGGGCCCTCCTGATGGGCTTGATGGAGGGAACGCCATAATCAGATGTCTATTTTAGAAAAAATACTCTCGCAGCATGGAACAAGTAACAAGGCCATCAGTAAAGAAAGGAATTCAAGGGGATGGGAAGGTGGGGAGAGAGGGTGGGCAGTGCTAAGTCCAGTTTGGGTCCTTTTGTGTTGAATATACCTATGGGAACTGGAGATGGAACTTTCTGGAAGGGTCGGGTGACTGAGTTTGGAGCATCAGAGGGAGCCTTAGGAGAGAGAAGGTGAACAGCGCCAGGTGGAAGAGGAAGCATGAGTATAGTTGAGGTCCCCAAAAGGAGAGGGACAGAGCCAGACATGAAAGAGGCTGTGGAGGGAACTGACATTTACAGGTGGTGAGAGGAGAGCAGGGCTCTCAGTCCAGAGCACATGAAGTTGAGCTATTGTTTAGCCAAGACATGGAAACAACCTAAGTGTCCATGGAGAGATGAATGCATAAAGAAGATGTGGTACGTGTATACAATGGAGTACTACTCAGCCATAAAAAAGAATGAAATAATGTCATTTACAGCAACATGGATGGACCTGGAGATGATCATACTAAGTGAAGTAAGTCAGAAAGAGAAAGACAAATATCATACGATATCACTTATATGCGGAACCTAAAATATGACACAAATGAACTTATTTACAAAGCAGACAGACTCATAGACATAGAAAACAAACTTATGGTTACCAAAGGGAAGGGGGGGAATAAATTAGGAGTTTGAGATGAGCAGACACACACTACTATATATAAAATAGATAAGCAACAAGGCCCTACTGTAGAGCACAGGGAACGATATTCAGTATCCTGTAATAAACCATAATGGAAAAGAATATGAAAAAAAAAAAAGATGAGCCACTGTTGCCACAATCTGGCATTCGAATCCTAGCTCTTACACTTCCCCACCATTTTTTGGAAAAGGCATTTTCCTTCTACATCTGTAGTTCACCCCCCGAGTCGTGAGAACATCACCAATTTTTAAGAGACCACTACACACATTTCTCCATGAACAAATGTTGTGATGGGTAGGTGGGCGCAGAGCCACGTACAGAAATAGCCTGGCGATAGCCTGGTCATCAGTATAATCCAACAAAGTGGTCACAGATTTTGTTTCTTTTTTTCATGCTGAGAGGTTCATCATTTTTGTACTGTGGCAGAGCACATCAGACAGCAACATATATTGTGCAATTTGCCTGGCCAGCTGTAGGTACTGTGATCGGCCCAGCCCACTTCTTCTTTTTTTTTTTTTATAAATTTATTTTTATTTATTTATTTATTTATTGGCTGTGTTGGGTCTTCATTTCTGTGCGAGGGCTTTCTCCAGTTGCGGCGAGCGGGGCCCACTCTTCATCACGGTGCGCGGGCCTCTCACTGTTGCGGCCTCTCCTGTTGCGGAGCACAGGCTCCAGATGCACAGGCTCAGTAGTTGTGGCTCACGGGCTTGGTTGCTCTGCGGCATGTGGGATTTTCCCAGACCAGGGCTCGAACCCGTGTCCCCTGCATTGGCAGGCAGATTCCCAACCACTGCGCCACCAGGGAAGACCCCCAGCCCACTTCTAAGGGCAAATGCTTTCACTTTGTGGGGCTGGGGGTGAACAACAACCCTTCAACCATGTGAAGGAAAGTATCAAGTCACCTCCCTCCCTACTTCCTTCCCGCCAGTTTAGCCCAGTTTTTCTTACTGAGCAAATGATTCTCTAGCAGTCTCAACAATAAGGGAGCAAGAGTTGAAAACTGGCCATATTTTGAACTCTCTTTCCAAGAAATTATTTGCTTTTTCTGAAACGTGTAGATTTTTTTTATTGGAGTAAAATTGCTTTACAATGTTGTGTTAGTTTCTGCTGTAGCATGAAGTGAATCAGCTACATGTATAACTATATCCCCTCCCTCTTGGACCTCCCTCCCGCCCTTCCCCCCCCCATCTAGGTCATCACAGAGCACCGAGCTGAGCTCCCTGTACTACACAGCAGATTCCCACTAGCTATCTATTTTACACATGGTAGTGTATTTATATCAAACCTAATCTCCCTATTCGTCCCACCCTCCCCTTGCCCCACTGTGTTCACATGTCCATTCTCTACGTCTACGTCTCTATTCCTGCCCTACAAATAGGTTCATCTGTACCATTTTTCTAGATTCCACATATATGCGTTAATATACGATATTTGTTTTTCTCTGACTTACTTTACTCTGTATGACAGACCCTAGGTCCATCCATATCTCTACAAATGACCCAATTTCGTTCCTTGTTATGGCTGAGTAATATTCCACTGTATATGTGTACCACATCTTTATCCATTCATCTATCGTTGTTTCCACGTCCTGGCTATTGTAAATAGTGCTGCAATGAACATTGGGGTGCATGTCCCTTTTTGAATTATGGTTTTCTCAGGGTACATGCCCAGTAGTGGGAATGCTGGGTCATATGGTGGCTCTATTTTTAGTTTTTTAAGAAATCTCCATACTGTTCTCCATAGTGACTGTATCAATTTACATTCCCACCAACAGTGCAAAAGAGTTCCCTTTTCTCCATACCCTCTCCAGCATTTATTGTTTGTAGATTTTTAAAAACATTTATTTATTTATTTTTGGCTGCATTGGGTCTTCGTTGCTTCACATGGGCTTTCTCTAGTTGTGGCGAGCAGGGGCTACTCTTTGTTGCGGTGCGTGGGCTTCTCATTGCAGTGGCTTCTCCTGTTGTGGAGCATGGGCTCTGGGCCCACGGGGTTCAGTAGTTGTGGCTCATGGGATCTAGAGCACAGACTCAGTAGTTTTGGCGTACGGGCCTAGTTGTTCCATGGCATGTGGGATCTTCCCGGATCAGGGCTCGAACCTGTGTCCCCTGCATTGGCAGGTGGATTCTTAACTACTGCGCCACCAGGGAAGTCCCTGTAGACTTCTTTGATGATGGCCATTCTGACCGGTATGAGGTGATACCTCATTGTAGTTTTGATTTGCATTTCTCTAATAGTTAGTGATGTTGAGCATCTTTTCAAGTACCTCTTGGCCATCTGTATGTCTTCTTTGGTGAAATATCTATTTAGGTCTTCCACCCATTTTTTAATTGGGTTGTTTGTTTTTTGATATTGAGCTCCATGAGCTGTTTGTATATTTTGGTGCTTAATCCTTTGTCAACTGCTTCATTTGCAAATATTTTCTCCCATTCTAAGGGTTGTCCTTTCATATTGTTTATGGTTTCCTTTGCTGTGCAAAAGCTTTTAAGTTTAATTATGTCCCATTTGTTTATTTTTGTTTTTATTTCCATTTCTCTAGGAGGTGGGTCAAAAAAGATCTTGCTGTGGTTTATGTCAAAGAGTGTTTTTCCTATGTCTTCCTCTAAGAGTTTTATAGTGTCCAGTCTTACATTTAGGTCTTTAATCCATTTGGAGCTTATTTTTGTGTATGGTGTTAGGGAGTGTTCTAATTTCATTCTTTTACATATAGCTGTCCAGTTTTCCCGGCACCACTTACTGAAGAGACTGTCTTTTCTCCATTGTATATCCTTGCCTCCTTTGTCAAAGATTAGTTGACCATAGGTGCATGGGTTTACCTCTGGGCTTTCTATCCTGTACCATTGATCTATATTTCTGTTTTTGTGCCAGTACCGTACTATCTTGATTACTGTAGCTTTGTAATATATTGAAGAATCCTTGCATTCCTGGGATAAATCCCACTTGATCATGGTGTATGATCCTTTTAATGTGTTGTTGGATTCTGTTTGCTAGAATTTTGCTCAGGATTTTTGCATCTATGTTCATCAGTGATATTGGTCTGTAATATTCTTTTTTTGTGATATGTGTCTGGTGTTGGTATCAGGGTGATGGTGGTTTTGTAGAACAAATTTGGGAGTGTTCCTCCCTCTGCAATATTTTGGGAGAGTTTGAGAAGGATCGGTGTTAGCTCTTCTCTAAATTTTTCATAGAATTCTCCTGTGAAACCATCTGGTCCTGGACTTTTGTTTGTTGGAAGATTTTTACTTACAGTTTCAATTTCATTACTTGTGATTGGTCTGTTTATACTTTCTAATTCTTCCTGGTTCAGTCTTGGAAAATTGTACCTTTCCAAGAATTTGTCCATTTCTTCAAGGGTGTCCATTTTATTGGCATATAGTTGTTTGTAGTAGTCTCTTACAATCCTTTGTATTTCTGCGGTGTCAGTTGTGATTTCTCCTTTTTCATTTCTAATTTTATTGATTTCGTTCTCTCCCTTTTTTTCTTGATGAGTCTGGCTAAAGGTTTATCAATTTTGTTTATCTTCTCAAAGAACCAACTTTTAGCTTTATTGATCTTTGCTGTTTTCTTCGTTTCTATTTCATTTATTTCTGCTCTGATCTTTATGATTTCTTTCCTTCTACTGACTTTGGGTTTTCTTTGTTCTTTCTCTAGTTGCTTTAGGTTTAAGGTTAGATTGTTTATTTGAGAATTTTCTTATTTCTTGAGGTGACACTGAATTGCTATAAACTTCCCTCTTAGAACTGCTTTTGCTGTGTCCCATAGGTTTTGGGTTGTCATGTTTTCGTTGTCATTTGTTTCTATGTATTTTTTTATCTCTTCTTTAATTTCTTCAGTGATCTCTTGGTTATTTAGTAGTGCACTGTTTAGCCTCCATGTATTTGTGGTTTTTAGAGTTTTTTTTTTTCCTGTCATTGATTTCCAATCTCATAGCATTGTGGTCAGAAAAGATGCTCGATACGATTCCAATTTTCTTAAATTTTCCAAGGCTTGATTTGTGACCCAAGATGTGATCTATCCTGGAGGATGTTCCATGCACACTTGAGAAGAAAGTGTATTCTGCCTCTTTCAGGTGGAATGTCCTATAAATATCAATTAAATCTATCTGGTCTATTGTGTCATTTAAAGCTTCTGTTTCCTTATTTATTTTCTATTTGGATGATCTGTCCATTGGTGTAAGTGCAGTGTTAAAGTTCCCCACTATTATTGCGTTACTGTCGATTTCCCCTTTTATGGTTGTTAGCATTTGCCTTATGTATTGAGGTACGCCTCGGCTGGGTGCATAAATATTTATAATTGTTATACCTTTTCTTGCATTGATCTCTTGATCATTATGTAGTGTCCTTCCTTATCTCTTGTAACAGTCTTTATTTTAAAGTCTATTTTATCTGATATTGCTACTCCAGCTTTCTTTTGATTTCTATTTGCGTGTAATATCTTTTTCCATCCCTTCACTTTCAGTCTGTATGTGTCCCTAGGTCTGAAGCGGGTCTCTTGCAGACAGCATATATATGGGTCTTGTTTTTGTATCCATTCAGCCAGTCTGTATCTTTTGGTTGGAGCATTTAATCCATTTACATTCAAGGTTAGTATTGATATGTATGTTCCTATTACCATTTTCTTAATTGTTTTGGGTTTGTTTTGTGGCTCTCTTCCTTCTCTGTGTTTCCTGCCTAGAGAAGTTCCTTTAGCATTTGTTGTAAATCTGGTTTGGTGGTGCTGAATTTTCTTAGCTTTGAAATGTGTAGATTTTAAAAAGAAAGACTAGTTTAAAATATTGCTTGTCTCAACATATTCAAATTGAGCAGATGTAAAGGAATACATTAAATCCGTTGTTAAAGGATATGCCCATTACAGACACATTCAGACGTGATTGAGCACTTACACTCTTTATTGACAATGTGAGCCTTCCTTAAATACCAGTGATTATCACCTCCCAATGGCCAGCCCCAGATTCCTTCTGCCTTTTTGCCAGAGAATCCTGAACTGGCCAACATGCAGCCATCTGTTTCCCCTTTGGAATTGCCGTGTGTTATAATATACAGTCACATGTGATAAAAGAAAATGTAAGAAACATATGGTACAAGGGCTGAAGGCATTTGCATGATTGCACCAAGGGCCACTTTTAGCTCACTTTATACACGGCCAGAATAATAAAAACAAAAATTTTGGCCAAGTCATTTGCAACAGTATATTTGTTTGTCCAGCGTGATTGCCTTCTTCATTGGTTCTTTTGATGTTAAATCACCAAGTGACAGTGGAGTGAACTGACCATAAATCAACAGGTTACAACTGGGTCTCTCTGGCATTCTTCTCCACTCAGGCTGTCATGTCAACCAGCATATCTGGAGATAATTCTATAAATTAGGTTATCTCGGGAAGCGGAGAAGTGAGCAAGAAGAAAAAGGATGGAAAAAAGGGCATAGCAAGCTCAAAGAAGCTCTAAATTCCTGATAAGGATCGAGATGGCTCAGCTCCATGATTTACTACAGTCACAGTTCCGGCTACTCCGCAGACAACTTGGCTCCAGATTTTTCAGGCTACATGTTTTTAGTTCAGTGACACCCAATAACAGCCTGGTAGGACTGACTGACCTTGATTACAGGGGAAAATAATGTATTTTTCCCAATAAGATACCTTGCTTTCCAAAATAGAATCATTTGTTCGTTCAACACAACACCCCTAAACACTGTCTTTTTTTTTTTAATTTAACAATTATTTATACAGGGCTTATTACAGGCCAGGCACTGTTCCAAGGGTTTACAAATCTATTAACCCTCCTAATATAAATATTTTAACACTGAAAACAACCATAGGACATAAGCGTAATTATTATTCTCATTTGCAGATGAGAAAACTGAAGCACAGAAGTAACTTGTCCAAGGAAGTTACAGTAGGTGGCAGGGCTGGGATTCAAATCCACCTCTTGAATCATTTTGTTAGAAATCAAGAAAAGAAACACACTAGGTTATCTCAGGAAAAAAGGAGTATCTCAGAATGCACGTGGACTCACTGGAATTAACAGTGGAACTGAAAGCCTCCCATCAGAGGGAGCACTAACCCTCTCTGCCTCTCTCAGTCATGGTCTGTGGCTCCAAGAATCTCCCTTTCTCTCTGCATGTCTCCATGCTCTCTAGCTGGTGGCATCTCATGGTTTCTTCTACTTCTTTCTCTCTCTCTCTCTCTCCCCACCTCTCCCTTCCTCCCTCCCTCCCTCTCTTTCTCTCCCCCCTCTTCCCCCCACCGCACTCCCTTCCTTTCTTCCTTGCTCCCTCTCTCCCCCTCTCTCTCTCCTTTTGACTCCAGTTTCTCTAGAAAATGGCTGGCTGGTGGCTTTATCAGGCCAGACTACACTGTACAGCCTGGCATTGCCTTCCCTTGAGTCAAGCCCACTGTTGCCACTGGACTAATTAGATGCGTGTGGTAAGTGACCTCCAGAGAAGTCTCCCAACAGTTCTCCCACCCCCACATGAGCATGCTGCAAGAGATGAGTCCACTTCCCCTCCCCTTGAATCTGGGCTGTCCTGTGATTTTCTTTGGCCAATAATTTGTGGTGGCAGAGACATTCTGGCACTTCTGAGCCCAGGTCTGAGTAATAAGGACAGCTTCTGTCTCCTTCCTCTTGGAAATCAGCCACCATGTTCAAAGTCTGACCACCCTGTTGGAAAGAAGCCCAAGCCCTTACACCATGTTGCAAGGAAGACCAAACTAGGTACATGAAGATATGGGGACTGAAAGAGAGAGAGACCAAATGGCATCGTGGAGTAGCACTGAGGTCCTAGATCCATAAGCAAAGCTTTCTTGGATGTTCTGGCCCAGTCCAGCTGCCAGGTGATACAGCCAAATGAATAACCCTAGCTGACATACATGGAGCAGAAGAACCAGCCCTCTGAGCCCTGCCCAAATCCCAGACGCACCACATTGTACCAAATAATAAATCATTGTTTCAAGGGTCTAAGTTTGGGGCTAGTTTGTTACACAGCAAGAGATCAGTGCAACAGTGGGCTAGTGTGATTTTTAATAACATTTTTCATAAGGTAAAAGAGGGGAAGGGTAATAGCCAGATAGGCAGATGGGTGTCTAGGTGATGCCTACCAATGGTGTCATCAGTGAAGCCAGAGAGACGCAGGATCACTGGCTCCAGCAGGACCCGGACTTCCCTCATCCCATTATTCTGGCCTCACCCCAACCCTATGAGCCAGCTAATCTTTTGGGGAAAAGCGTGTTGATCCAACTTCCACCAAGTCCTTATCTGGGATTTAAACCTGACTTTTATACCCCTGCTCATCTTTCTGTATCATGCGTCCTCCCTTTTACGGACAGGAACTTTAGTCCCCAAAGCTATATGACCCAACTCCCCAGCCACGAGCATTGAGCCTGGCCGGACACCTGTGCACAGGTGACTGTCATCTGCTGTGTCTCATGCTGCAGGCAGCAGCCTCGCCAGGAATTGCTTCACTGGGACCAAAACCAAGACTCACTCTTATGTCCCCTGCAGACCCAAGTAGGAACCTTCCTTTTGTAGTTTACCCACCTCCTGCATCCCCAGCATCAGCTGCAAACGTTCCTGGACCCCAGCTACATGAGGGGCCCTGTGCCAGCAGCCCAGGATACAAAGAGGTTAAAACTCCAAGGTTGACATGAAGGAAGTTAATGGAGGAGACAGATAAACACATCAGCCACAAGCAGCAGCACATGGCCATATGAGCAAGAAGCCGAAAGAACACTTTAGAAAAACAACACTCGGCTAAGACATCATGGTGAGTACGGGGCCCCTCTGGGAGGGCAGAAGACTAAACTAGACTCTGAGGAGCACAACCTGGATTTCTCTAGTGAGAAGGGGACTTTCACAACTCTAAGGACTGATCTTATAGGGAAAAAAATTTATTTCTGAAAAGTTTTCAATTTTCTGAGTTTTAACATCAGAATTCCTAGCCAGATTTTCAAATCCTCTATCAAATTCTTCTACCCTCCATAAAACAACTCAGTTCTTTTTTTTTTAATTAATTAATTTATTTTTGGCTGTGTTGGCTCTTCATTGCTGCGCGCGGGCTTTCTCTATTTGCGGCGAGCGGGGGCTACTCTTTGCTGTGGTTGGTGGGCTTCTCATTGCGGTGGCTTCTCTTGTTGCAGAGCACGGGGTCTAGGCATGCGGGCTTCAGTAGTTGTGGCACACAGGCTTCGTAGTTGTGGTGCACGGGCTCTAGAGCGCAGGCTCAGTAGTTGTGGCGCACAGGCTAAGTTGCTCCGCGGCATGTGGGATCTTCCTGGACCAGGGCTCAAACCCGTGTCCCCTGCATTGGCAGGCGGATTCTTACCCACTGTGCCCCCAGGGAAAACCCCAACAAATCAGTTTTTACATGAGTTTCTCAGCCAATTTTCTTTGTCGAGTATTTAAGATTTTTATCACAATGTTCCATATTCTCAAAGTAGCCCCTGTCCTTTCTATGATACTTGGAAATAATTTCTATCTCTTACTGGAAACCTTCACAGGCTTTTAAAACTCAGTTTCATATCCTAATCGTACCTGCTTCACCAGCACGTCTGCTTCTGTGCATCCAAGTTTTGTTTTTGTTTTTGGCCACACCGTGTGGCTTGCAGGATCTTAGTTCCCCAACCAGGGATTGAACCCGGGCCCTTGGGAGTGAAAGCCCGGGCTCCTAACCACTGGACCGCCAGGGAATTCCCTCAAGTATTTTCATTAACTGTCTAACACCTGTACACATACACATTCGTTTTTTCATCAATAAATGGTTGATACATGGGGAAAAATTATTATTTAAATTATTTGAAGCTAGTCAGGGTGAAAAACAGATTTAGGTTTAGGTTCATTTAATGACATGGATAGAAGCCCTCCAAAGAAAGATACGCTCTTAAAGTGAGTTGCATGGGCTAACCTAGTGGCGCAGTGGTTGAGAGTCCGCCTGCCGATGCAGGGGACACGGGTTCCTGCCCCGGTCTGGGAAGATCCCACATGCCGCGGCGCGGCTGGGCCCGTAAGCCATGGCCGCTGACCCTGTGCGTCCAGAACCTGTGCTCCGCAACGGGAGAGGCCACAACAGTGAGAGGTCCACATACCAAAAAAAAAAAAAAAAAGTGAGTTGCATGAACAGCTGGAGAAAGCAGAAGAACCAGTAGCTGTGCAAAGCAGAAGGCAGCCAGCCTCCTGACAGGTCCTGAGCTGGTCCCCAGAGAACATGGAGGTCAGGGTGTGACACGCAGCCAGGGAGCTGGCCGTCAGATGGCAAAAGCTTGCGCTGGGCCAGGCTGCCTTGGACACACCTCCTCATCCCCACCCCATCCGACCCTGCGCCATGGGGGCGGCCAGCTCCCAAGCACTCTGCTGGTTCTCACCTCGGTGCCAGGCTGGGTCTCTCCACTGTGTTTTCTTGGGGTTTTCTCTGCAGAGCCCAGAGCTCTCTCAATCCCCCTGTGCGGGGACCGCCCCAAAGTGCAGGGCATTAATGTACTTGGAATAACGTTCCACTAATGAGAGCTGGAATTAGAGGGTAAATGCCTCCCACTCCACACTTCAGAGTGGTAATTCTAAGGCACATTCTACAAAGTTCTGTAGGAGTCCCTGGTAGGATCGAGCCCCAGCTGTCCACAGCTGTAACACTCGTGAACTCACTGTTTATTGGTTTTTTCCACCCTCCTTCCTCTCTCTCCTTAGTCCCTCACTCCTGTTTCCTGCCATCACCTGTCCAATAAAAAAACTGCATCTAAATCCTTATCACAGACGCTCATCTCAGGGGCTAAGACCAAGAGACGGCTGGAAACGAGGGAAAGACAAGACGAGGTGTTGAAGGAAGATTCCACACTTGGGGTGAAAGGCAAGAGGCTGATCGAAGCCAGAAGCGTCTTTACAAAGACAAACCTCCTAGATTCCAGGTTGCCCCATGGCTGACCTTTTAAAGGGGACCCTGCCCAGTACAGGCTGAAGAACTGAGCAACAGTTGGCTGAAATCTGAACACTCCAGTTAGGGCACTGTTTAAGGAAGTCTCGTTTTAATAAAGGGCACAAATAATAACAACCTCTTGATATATCCAACTTGGATGGAGCTTAAGGGTATGCTGGGTGAAAAAGCCAATCTCAAAGGCTTACATGCAGTATGATTCCACTTATATAACCAACTTGAAGGGACAAAATTACAGTGAGAGAGAACAATTGGCAGTTGCCAGGAGTTAGGGTCGGGGGAAGGAGGTGACCACTGAGGGGTAACGTGAGGGAGTTTCTTTGTGGTGATGTAACAATTCTGTATCCTGATTGTGACGGTTATTTGAATCTACACAACACACACACGCACACACACACGCGCGCGTGCTTTAATAGTATTGTACCAATGTTAATTCCCTGGTCTTGACAATGTATTACTTTATGTAAGATATCATCACTGGAGGAAGCCATAGTCCAGGAACTCTCTGTACTATTTTTCCAACTTCTGGTAAGTTTTAAACTATTTCAAAGTAAAAAGTTATAAAACCAAAAAATATTTTTTAAAATTGGATGCTGAGAGAGAGAGAGAGAGAGAGAAATACAGCCAGCTTTCCCTTTCTTCTCCCTCAAATGGCTGTTTTGGCCATATGACTGGTATCCAAGGATGAACTAATGAGATAATCCATGACAAGGGCCCACCCATCCCAGTATGTTCACAATAAACATTATCAGTTCTTATGATGACTGTGATTACTGACAAATACGATACAAATTATTACTCCAGCCAACTCATCAGCCAACAGTCTAAGAGTTGAATGAAGGCATTTATTCTACTGCTTAAGATAAGGAATTGAAAAATAGTCTGAACATTTTCATTGTGCTGATTCCCCCCTTGGCCATGACTGCTAAAGAGAATTTCAACTTGGTGAATGTGATTCAAATTGAAGTTGGGAAATGAAAGGGCTAATACCAGTGACCAGGAAATCAGCCTTTGATCGGGGCATCATCCAGTGAACTTGATGCAACCACTGCATTGAACCTGATCCTGATGAAAAGAAGATCTGCCTGCCATATGCATGGCTTCCGAATAGAAGATTCTGGTCTGCTGTGTAGGTGCACACATGCGTGTCTGAGAGTGCCAGGGCATAAGCAACTATTTGACTCAAAGCCATATGATAGGACGGAGCATTGGGGCCAGGTGGTGAGGAAAAGTCTAGCGGCTACATGATGGGAGAATCGGTCACTGGGAGCCGATGTTAGAAGCCAAAAGTAGATCATTGGAAGAAAGGTAGAACGGGCAGAGAGCCTGTGGAGTTTAAATCTTTTCACACAAGCAATTAAGCAGATAATCCACGGAAAATGTTTAGCAATATTTTAAAAATTATTTTATGTGTCCTAAATGTTAAAGAAATCTTAAATGTTAAAGTTTTAAGAATTTAAGTTTAAGATATACATTTCAAGGCCACCTCCCTTGAGCCATTTCTCTTTCAACCGATTAAGGGCTGAAAATTCACTGCAAGTCATGAGAACGGGGCAGAGAGAGAATCCACAAAGGAAACATGAACAGAGGGTAGACAGTGTTTTGCCCGGCTTCAAAATGGAAATCTTGCAACCCAGGAGACAAGAGCAACTCACTATGAAATCAAACAGAGAGGCTGGAAAGACAGAAAATGAAGGCCATGCCAAGAGATGTCTAGCCAACCTCCCACCGAAAAATCAGAATTTGGAGCAGTGTTTCCCCCACCCAGATTAAGCTCTAAACCTGCCTCAGTACTTTCAACTCTCTATGCTGAGGCCACCACGATTGCTAAGAAAAGGATCAAGAAAAGAAAACAGGTAGGTCTAAAGTAGCAAAAAAATGCCTGGCTGGTCCAGGAACCAGGGGTTAGAACAAACTGATTGTGAGGATAAATAGTGACTTATAGAGAGACTATTTTGTGAGAAGGGATTCCATTTTCAGAGCTTGGGCTACAGGAGAGCTGAGAACCGTGTTACAAGTAGAAGGACCTAAGCCCAACTTCTGACGCATCATAGGTAGTCAATGAATATTCCTAGAAAGGATAAATGGATGGATGGATGGATGGATGGATGGATGGAGGGAAGGAAGGAAGAACATAGGTATGAAAGGTAGGAACACTGTATTTCTACCTCTGGTAGTACTGAAAAATGACAGTAGAGATATTCTTTAGTTTTGTTAAACATACATTATTTTTTGTTTTATTAGAATAAGGAAAAGTGAAATCTCTTCTTCCAGAAATACACGAGGAAGGGCAAGGAAGCCCGTGTTCTCACAATAGAGCTGCATGTCACATGCCACCAAAGGGTCTTCTCCGGTGGTCATTCCTGAGCCAAGTTCAATACTTGAGCCTTACTGCTGGTTAATAATGCTAAAAGCTTAAGAAAGTTATGAAGTGGAGCCGTTCTGCATTACAGGAGACAGAAAAACTAATTCCAACAAATGACCTAACCTGGCTTTAAGGCAAAGCCCACAGAAGTCATTTTCCAAATAGTAAAATTTCATTTCAGCCTCCAAATAAGATTCCACAAGTGCCTTCAGTATTTGATCCCTGTCACAATTTCTCTGCACCATACCTGAACCTCCAACCTATCTCCTGGAGTGGAAGTCTCATCATCCTCTTCTGAGTAACAATCATTCATATAAATCGAGATCACAAGTATGTTTTCTCTTCTCCGAGACCTAGAAATCCTAGTCTTTGGCCCATGCACACAGATCTTACAGTTCCTTTTAAAGTTATCATTGGCCATCTTATCACCCTTCATAAGTTCTCTTTATCTGTCATAAGGTGGTACAAGGGATTTTAATAAAAGTTCATCGATGCATTCATCCTTGTGACAGAGTAGATGGGGCTAATATAAATTTAATTTCGGTTCTGCTGTCAAGAAAAAATAAAAACATAAATTTGTCAAACTTCGTAACAATCAAGAATCTTTGCATCTTAAGTGACACAAACTCAACTGAGACTTGTTCAAGGAAAAGAAGAGAGGTTTATGGATTCACATAAGTTCTAACTTAAGGCATGCTGATCCGGAATTTAAATACCATTGCTACCTCACTCTCCCTGGCTCTCCCTCCATCTCCAAGTCAGTGTCTGCCCACGTGTGGTGTCACACTCTCTCCCACAGGGGGGCTTCCTCCATGCCGCTACTGGATTCCAACATCACAGCCAATGACCCAAGTAAAAAGACACTGATTCCCTCTCCAGCTGAGGCTCGGGGCACAGATATCAGTAGCCCCTTACAGTTTTACTATCTAGAGATGTAGAGATCCTGGGAATCCTTCTTCTGGTTGAATTACAGAGCTTCAAGGTAACAGCCACCAGCCCAGCCTCTCCTAAAACAGTCTCAGCAGTACACTGGATTCAATCCCCTCACATATACTCAAAGCCAAATTCTGACTCTTTGCTCACTGGAACAGAAATACCCTTATTTTTCCTATACATAGCTCAAACATTACTTTTTAGCATATAAAAATCACTCACCACACACTATGGTCTATCAGTATGTGAGTATCATCAAAATGTGCATTTGAGGCAGGTGACTCTGGTGTCAGTGTGGGGTATCGACTGATGTGGGACACAGTCAGGGAAAGCTTCCTGGAGGAGGTGATTCTTGAGCTCAACTTAAAGGATGAAGAGCAGGAAGCAGCATCAAGGTAGGAAAAGGCACTCAGGTCAGAGGTAATAACATGGGCATGAGTATGTGCTGGCTTGAGTAAGGAGCAAAAGGTTTGAGGGAAGAGGATGGTGGGAGATGGGGCTGAATAGTTAAGTAAAAGTCATGTCATGAAGGCACCTAAATTCCTTGCTAGGATGTTTGAATATTTCCCTAAATGTTGTGTGGATGATGAGGACCCACTGGAGAGTGTTCAGTGTGTGAGTATCATCAAATGTGCATTTGAGGCTGGTGACTCTGGTGTCAGTGTGGGGTATGGATTGATGTGGGACAGTCAGTAGATGTCACCAGGAGAGCACTGAGAGGCCATTTAGACAAGACACGATGAGCGTCTGAAGCTACAGCAGACATGAAGAGGAGGCCACATGTTTGGGAGAGATTCAGACGATAGAATCTGTGGGTCTTGGCTGCCAACTGGCAGAGGAAGAAAAATCAGTGTGGACTCCTGAGTCTTTAGCCGGGGTCATGGAGTTTCTGTGACCAGGAAAGAGAGAAGGGAGCAGGTTTGGAGGAGAAGGGGGTGAGCCCCATGAGGAACATGCACAGCTTGAGATCCCTGGGAGTGGAGATAGCCAGGAGAGAGGATTCCAGAACGAAGAGCCCAGCCCTCAGGAGAAAGATCTGGGTGTGAAGCCAAGTTTTAGAGGAGCGTTTTTTGCTGACACCACAGGAGCGACTGGATGACACTTAGTGGAGTAGGTGAAGCAAGAAGAAAATCAAAGGCAGAGCCGTGGGGAACACCGATGTTTCCAGGGTGTTGAGGAAGACAGGGTTGACGAGGGATCGAGAAGGATTTATTAGAGAAAAGGAAGCAAAATGCCAGAGAGCAGAGAAACACATTTCAAGATGGAGAGAATAATGCTGAATCTAGAACATTCTGGAGTTTTCTGTGGGCTGAAGAGACGGTGTCATGTGGAAAACAGGAAGATCAAGAAGAAAAAGATTCCATTTACCAAAAGGAATGATTGAAATCCTTAAAAAATTCCTTTGTTACAGCATCATGTTCTATATATGGTTGAAAGGTTTGATATAACTTTCTAGGTGGGTGTAAAATTTACATGTAGACCTTTTTCTGCAGATGGGAAAGACTTTAGAAGCAGGGTCACTAAACTTTTTCTCCAAAGGACCAGATAGTGAATATTTTCACATTTGCAGGCCAGTCTCTGTCACAACTACTCAACTCTGCTGCAGTAGCAGGACAACAGCCATAAAGCACATGGACGTGAATGAGCACGGCTGTACTCCAATAAAACTTTATTTACAAAACCAAGCAGTGAGCTAGATTTCGCCTGAGAACCCTAATCTGAGGACTCCTCTTCCACAGTAATATCTTTACAGACCTTCCCCTCTTCACAACCAGGTGCCAAAAGGAGGGGAGTGAACAAACCATGTCCAGAAGAGCACAACTTTTCACAGAAACTGCAGACTGATGCCGAGATCATTCCAGAACATTCCGTCAGCCCTGTAACCATGACAGACTCTAGTCAGCGTTCCTGGGAATTGAGAGGTGTTTGCTTCTGGCAGAGACACAGTTCTGCCTATCAGCATACTTATTACATGCTGTGCCTACAAATTAAAGCACTTAGAATTTTTCCTCCAAGTTCCAACTATATGCAAATGTCATTGTTGTGTTTCTTTCCACTACTTCTGCTTTAAGTCACTTTCAATAGTCTGTGTAAAACTAAAAGAATTCTAATTAGATATAGACATGTATGTTCTAGTTCTTTTCCCAGTGATTTGTATACATAATGTTGAGAAAGAAGGCGTTTGAAGTCTTAAGAGGGAAACTCCTCAGCAAATTCTTAAGTAAACACAATGTAAGACTGCAACCCAGTTAAATTATTAGAAATATTGTTACATATTTTAGAAACATTAGAAGGATTTCAGTATTTTCTAAGTGTGTGTATCCGCTTATGGCGGTGATTCATTTAAGTTTTGACTAGTCATCCAACAGAAGCAGATGTGATGTGTGTCACTTTCAGGCAGAAGCTTTCAGAACCATAGATGAGGGACTTCCCTGGTGGCACAGTGGTTAAGAATCTGCCTGCCAATGCAGGGGACACAGGTTCGAGCCCTGGTCCTGGAAGATCCCACATGCCACGGAGCAACTGAGCCCGTGTGCCACAACTACTGAGCCTGCGTGCCACAACTACTGAAGCCCGTGTGCCTAGAGCCCGTGAGCCACAACTACTGAGCCCGCGTGCCACAACTACTGAAGCCCGTGTGCCTAGAGCCCGTGCTCCGCAACAGGAGAAGCCACTGCAATGAGAAGCCCACACACCGCAATGAAGAGTAGCCCCTGCTCGCAGCAACTAGAGAAAGCCCGTAGGCAGCAATGAAGACCCAACGCAGCCAAAAATAAAATTAAAATCAAAAAAAAAAAAAAAAAAAAAGAACCATAGATGACTCTTTTCCTCGGCCATAGTAACCAGCAAATTCCACATGGTCAACATTCTTTCAGCCTGGGTATTAAACTCTCATCTGGGGGGGCACTCGTTTTTTCTGACTACACCCTCACTAATAAAGACACTGACCTAGTTTAATACCCTCGTCTGAGCAGCAGTTCCTCTAAACCAGGGGTTAGACAATTTTTTCTGGAAAGGCCCAGAAAGTACCTATTTTCAGCTTTGTAGTCCGTCACAACGCTTCCACCCTACCACTGCAGCAGGGAAGCAGCCTCAGGCAATAAAAACGTAAATGAATGGGCGTGACTGTACCAACAAAACCCTATTTACAAAAACAAGTGGTAGCTGGATTTGACCTGCAGGGCAGTAGTTTGCCAACAATCTAACCTAACGATCTAAGTAACTCAGTCACAGTCTCCATGCGTTTCTTCCCGGTGGGGGAAGGGCTGACAGACATTCCAAAGAAGGAGGTAATCATAGCTGAGAGGAAAAACCTATTCACTCTCGTCTTTCCCAACTGCTGCAGGAAAAGCCTGCCAGAAATAAAGGACCAGAGAATCCACTGGACTCAAAGTTGAGCACAAGTGGAAGGGCAGAAATTGCTATGGAATTAAATATTTTTAGTATAAGGAATTTGCTACACAATGATGTACACTTTTGTGTTAATTCAAAATTCCCTGTAATAAAAAGTGAAGGAGGAGGGGCTTCCCTGGTGGCGCAGTGGTTAAGAATCCGCCTGCCAATGCAGGGGACACAGGTTCGAGCCCTGGTCCTGCAAGATCCCACATGCCGCGGAGCAACTAGGCCCGTGCGCCACAATTACTGAAGCCTGCGCGCCTAGAGCCCGTGCTCCGCAACAAGAGAAGCCACCGCAATGAGAAGCCTGCGCACCGCGACCAAGAGTAGCCCCCGCTCTCCGCAACTAGAGAAAGCCCGTGCACAGTAACGAAACCCAAGGCAGCCAAAAGTAAATAAATTAAATGAATAAGTAAATAAGTGAAGGAGGAGGAGGAAGAAATTTCTGGTATCTCATGTAAGTGTTTTGGAAGATGATTTCTGGGTATTAGTATAATTCAGGGCTTGGTATTTGGCAAAATTCACATAAAAAGAACATTATGGCTGGAATCATGGCCAGCATTTTATCTCGGAAATAGCATATGCATTTTTTTTAAATGATTTCTCTAGTCCCTGAGAAACTATAAGGGCTCAGCTGGCCCCTTAATCCATATGACATTTTTATGACAATTAAAATATCACCCCAAGGAGAGTCTTTCATTCCACTGTCAGATTTTATTGGGCTAACATAAGCTAACAAAGCAGAATAAAATTATACAGCTAATATTATATTTAAACCATCAATTTATTACATTTAAGGCTATACCAAGAAAAAACACTGGCCTCTGGTGTCAACCAAATAAAATTAATCACACAGATGTTTAATATCTGATTATAATTTTTCCCTAAGAGTAAGTTTCTTTGTTTGGACCACATTTAACAAGATTCATCCTCTCAAATATAATGAGAATTTTAACAGCAACTGAAAATCATCTTATGTCCTTTTGTCGGGTCCTTGTAGTAGTTATATGTAAATTCACCGAACTCCTTCCAAAGGAAAATTGTATGTCTTTTTGTTAGGGGAGATGCAACTTTCTCTCTCTCTCCCTCCTCGACCCCCGCCCTTGGGCTTTGAACTGCAGAGTCATACAGACTTGAGGTCAAACCACCACCCCAGCACTTGTAACTGTATGACTTGGGCCAAACTGCCTAAGCTTTTTAAGTGTCAGTTTCCTCATTTGCTAAAAATAAGTAAATAAAAGCCCAGGATTAATCTCTACAAAGCTTTTAACATGGTGGCTGACCCATAATAAGTATTCAAGAATTGCTAGCTGTTTTCCTTTCTCTGGAACCATTTTTTTCCAAAAAGTCACTGCCCCCTTGATCTAGTTCGATTACCCATCAGTCCTATTTGGCCGAAGATCCTGGACTTAGCCCTAAGGGATCACGTGCCCCGTGCAGCCTAGCCTGTGTTCAATCTGGCTAAGCTGTAGAACCAACAGGAGAGCTTTCAAAATACAATTACCCCGACCCACTGAGTTGTCAGCCTCAAGGACAGCACCCTGGAATCTACATTTTTAAACAAGACCACAGGCAGCTCTTTGGCAAGTGGCCTGGGGTCATCCATACAGCTTACTTGGTTGTCAGCCATAAGGCAGGGCTTAGAGTCAATGTCATGATCCACTTCCTCACCCACAATCCCTAGGTGCTCCTCGCACTTCTTTTCAGTATCCAAACTTCACCTTTTCAGAACACAAACCCAAGAAATGCAAGAAAAATACAAGAACCGCACCAAGAAATGTTTTTGTAAAGAACTGCTTTCAATGTTTTCTTCGGGCTAATGTCATGCTTTCTTGTCAGTGGTATTTTCAGATGTAGGGCAGACTTCAAAGTCAATATGGGGACTTCCGTGGTGGTGCAGTGGTTAAGAATCCGCCTGCCGATCGATGCAGGGGACACGGGTTCGAGCCCTGGTCCGGGAAGATCCCACTTGCCACGGAGCAACTAAACCCGTACGCCACAACTACTGAGCCTGCGCTCTAGAGCCCGTGCACCACAACTACTAAGCCTGTGTGCCATAATTACTGAAGCCCACGTGCCTAGATCCCGTGCTCCACAAGAGAAGCCACTGCAATGAGAAGCCCACCTACCACAGCGAAGAGTAGCCCCCGCTCGCGGCAAATAGAAAAAGCCTGCGCCCAGCAACAGAGACCCAACGCAGCGAAAAATAAATAAATTTATAAATAAACAAAAAATAAAGTCAATATAAACTAGAAAAAACCACCAATCCAACAGCACAGCCTCCCCAGATGTCACTGATAATTGAGCATGGTGGCCACCGACATTACAGGGTTCGGGGTTCTATTCACATTTGATTATTTCTCTTTGCTACCAACCTTTCTCTAGCCGTTCCTCCTGGATAAATGCCATCTCCAGGTAGTGATTTTTCAAGCAATGTGAGTTTTAATTTTGCTTTCATAGAGCCGCACTGTCCCAAGCAGACACACCAGCAAGAGAATTCCTATTCCCAATGTAGACCAGACAGGGTGTGTCGCTGAAGGCCTGTGTGCACAGCCACCAGCCATGCTGACCCCCGTCTGCCTGGGGCCTGTCGGGGCTTCTGAACACCAGGCCTGTAATCTCGAGGGCCTGGCAGTGCTAGGACCTCTTCCTGCCCGGCCAGCTGGTACTCTCGGGGGTCAGGTCTAATGCAAAATAAAGCCATGGTCGTCCTGCACTTCGTGCCCTCCCTAAGAGAATCCTTTTTGCTCTTTGCTCCGTCTTCATGTTTAAGCGGTGGTCTTTTTTTTTTTTTTTTTTTTGCAGTACGCGGGCCTCTCACTGTTGTGGCCTCTCCCGTTGCGGAGCACAGGCTCCGGACGCGCAGGCTCAGCGGCCATGGCTCACGGGCCCAGCCGCTCCGCGGCACGTGGGATCTTCCCGGACCGGGGCACGAGCCCGCGCCTCCTGAATCGGCAGGCGGACTCTCAACCACTGCGCCACCAGGGAAGCCCTAAGCGGTGGTCTTAATCAGGGTTCACCTTAGCCAAGCAACAACCGGAGCAGCACCCTTCAGGAAGAATTTTCCATTTTCCCCTGAATTATCTTTTACAAGAACACTTAAAAAATAAACTTATTGCCCGCTTCTAACCAGTGGGATTCGGACAGGTCTAAGGGTAAAGTTGGCAAGTTGACTTCGCCTTCCTTTTCATCGGCCTGGCTTCAAGAACTAAACATTCTAAAACATTTGTACTGAATTGGGGTGGGGAGATTCTTAGAGACCAAAGAGTTTTAAGGTCACCCATTGAATGTTTATGAGAGAAAAGATGGGAGGGAGGGAGGGAGGGAAGAGGAAAAAAGGAAAAGGGAAGGAAAGAAAATCATCTGTTGCTGGTGGTAACAGACCAACCAGAGACAACCCCCGGCCGTAGAGCCCCCGACGTGTCCGTCTGAGCACCCCCGGTCTGAAACAGCTACCTCCAACTAGAAGAAATTTGGTCTGATTCCTTCAACGAGGCTTATGTGCCGTGTTCAGAGCCCCTATCTCACTCCTAGCCCACTAACAGTCATCAGGGTTTCTTCTCATTAAAAGTGTTTCATAAAGAAAAAAAAAGATATATAAAACCTGAATCGACATAGACTTCGGTGCCTTAAGCAAATAAACCACGAATGCCCACTTTGCTCACAAGGAATTAAAACAATTCATTCCCACTATCGTAATGTTTCTCTTTTCACTTTGCTAAATCTTGGTAATTTTTGTCTCATCGGTCAAGGCCCTATTTTCACTGATGAACACAGCACAGTTGAATCCTTTGCTCACCTGAGAGAGGCCTGTGACGTAGGATGGTCCCTGGACTGGGAAGAAGGCGACTTGATCCAGTTCCAACTCAGCCACAAAGCTCTGGAAACGTACCCGCGCGCCCCGGGCCTCCATTGTCTCTTCTGTGAAATGAGTTGGGAGATCCTCACTCCTTCAAGTCTGGTCCTTGAATTAGCAGCATCAGCATCACCTGGAGGCGTGCTAGAAATGCACACGGCGCCTCGGGCCCCTCCCCCGTCCCGGCTGAGTCAGTATCTGATTTTAACAAGACTCCCGGAGATTCCAACGCACACGGAGGGCAGTGAGGCTCTGATGGGGGCGGCGTCTGTGGGCGCAAGGCTGCCTCCCCTGGGGTTCTCCCTCCGTGCAGCCTGCTTCCCACGCCTCACTCACTGGTTCTTAGCGCTCACTCAACATTGGCATCATCTGGGCACCTTTTACAATTCTGAGGCCCAGACCAGTTAGATGCGAATCTCGGGCCGCGCAGGCTGAGCCAGGGCACTGTGGAAATCTCCCCAGGTGATTCCTATATGCAAGCCTGGTTGAGAACCTTGGCCTAAATATTCCTCCCGGGCTTCGGCGCCCTGTAGCTCATTCTCTCGTGCGTGCTTTTTCCCAGTCCCCAGAGGAACAGCAGGACTTGACCCCTTCTGTTCTGAATGCTCTCTTTTGTGCAACTGGCTGCAGGGAGAGGACAACAGTAGTTGCTGTCATCCCCTGAGCCCCAGGGTTTTGGCATTCACTTTGGGCATCTGGGATTTTGGTTAAGGGGCAGCCAACCGATATTTGCCACAAAAGTGCTAAGAATGGAACCACCACCAGTCATAATACCTATTTATTAAGCACCTCTAGGTTTGGAGCACTATAGAATGCGAAGATGTGAAATGATCACGCATCCTTGCTTATTTCTATGCACCCACCCCCTTTCCTGAGCTCAGAAGAGAGGATTCAGCAGAAGCTGGAGAGAGAGAGAAGTCCCAACCAGACCAAAATGGAGGCCATCCATGCAGCTGCCTGGTGAAGATCACTGATGACCAGGACCTGGAGATGGGCGACAGGACCTCTCAGAGGAGTTTTTAGAGTTACTTCTGGCTCTGTGCCACATCCTTCTTTCATGACCCCAAGCTCCTGGGTTAATGAACTCCATCATGGATTGTTATATGCAGACCACAGCGTGGTAGGCGGAGTAATAGCCCCCAAAGATGTCCACATCCTCATCCCTGAAACCCAAGAAGGTGTTACCTTAGACGGCAAAGGGGATTTTGCAGATGGGATACAGTTAAGGGTCTTGAGGTGCAGCGATTCTCCAGGGTTATCCGGATGGGCCCAACGGAATCACAAGCATCCTTACAACAGGAAAGCGGGAGAGTCAGAGAAGGGGACGTGCTGACGGGAGCAGGTTTTTGGAGTCCTGCCATGGCTGGCGGGAAGGGAGCCAATGGGCCAAGGAAGCCGAAAAGGCAATGGAGGGATTCTCCTTCAGAGCTTCCAGAAGGAACCAGCCCTGCCAACACCTTGATTTTTAGCCCCTTTTAGACCCACAGAACAATAAGATAAGGAATCTGTGGTGCTTCACATCGCCCAGCTGTAGCGATTTGTTACAGCAGCCATAGGGAACTAATACCAACCAGGAATAAGGGTAGCCTTCCTATCGCGGTCCGGACTCCCCAGCCCACAGCGGGCAAAACTACGTTCCTGGCCCCCATGACAGAGTCCCATGTTAGGAACTCTGTCCCTTATTGGGATGTGCTGCCGGTGACACGCAGACCACGGCCCCCAGGCCTGCAGAGGCTCTCCCTGAGGGAACACCCTCCCTCACCCTTTCTCCCCACCCCACCCTCAACCAGTTCCCGGATTTCTACAACTAATAACCGCCACTGGCAAAAGAGGTCAGGCTTCCCAATTTGAACATTTAAAATATTTTAAGAAAAATAGAGTATTACTTTGCTGTGGAACCCTTTGTGGTAGAACAAGAGAAATACTCATCAAAGACATAAGGAGAACACACCACCCAGGAAAGTAGATGCTGGGATTTCTTTTCCCTTTGGTGGTCAGCGTTCAAACCCCTCCAGGACACTGAGCCAACAGTAACATCTAGAGAAGCGGAATGTTTCTGTTGCCCATTAGTCAGAGTTCAGACTTAATGGGGATCAGAAGTTAAACACAATTTGAGCTGAGCTGACCTAGTGGTAAGCCCAGTGGAACCTCAGGTCCACCTGTGTTTAGTTCTTCCAAATCCTGAGCGTATGCTCAGCCATGAGCTAAAGATCAACTGTGCTCCCAGCACGTGGTAGGAGGTGTGTGGAAGGCTCCAGAGTCCTCCCTCCAGAGCAAGAAAGGCCATTACGAGCAACACCATGAACCCAAGGGATTTGTTACTGATTGGAAGCACCACTGAAGACATGAAAGATGCAGGATGGGAATTCCCATCCATCTCCACTAACCTCTGCATTGTAAAGCGGAAAAAGAGAGATGGGTCGTGGAAAGTCAGCAGGTGGCTCCAATTGAGGCTGCTCTTCTAGATGCAGTCTCTTTCCTGGGGATAATTGAAATCCTACAGCAGCACCTTCACGTCGCTCTTACAACACCATGGTACCCCAGACATGGCTCCCTTTGCCACGTTCCAGCCCTACATCCGTCTAAGAGACACAGTGGCCACATCACCCAGCACAGCAGGAACTGCTCTTCATCCTTTCTTGAAGATCCAAGTTGTGATCTAGTGTCACTTCCTTCCCGCCTGAAGAGCTGCTGTTAGCATTTCTCATAGCGCAGGTCTGCTAGCCACGAATTCCCTCGGTTCTTCTGAAAACATCTCCAGTTCTCCTTAATTTGTTAACCTGACCCCTGGGTAGTGTTTTTTGTCATTGCAGTTATTTCTGCTACATCAGTACCAACCTGCGTTGCCTTAAATACATTTAAGCTGTAAAAAGCGAGTCCACACAGACATAAAGAACAGACTTGTGGTTGCCAGGGGGAAGGGGGGGTGGGGGAGGGAGGAACTGGGAATTTGGGGTTAGCAGATGCAAACTAGTATATATAGGATGGATAAACAACAGGGCCCTACTGTAGAGCACAGGGAACTCTATTGAATACCCTATGATAAACCATAATGGAAAAGAATATGAAAAAGAATGTATAGATATATATATAACTGAATCACTTTGCTGTATAGCAGAAATGAATGCAACATTGTAAATCAACTCTACTTCAATAAAATTTAAAAAAATACAAGTGCTATTACAAAGAAAAAAAATGGTCAAGTGTTCCAAATTTAGGAAGCGTGCTATCCATGGGCAGGAACCATGAGCTGTAGCTGCAAAGTTCCAGACTAGTTGACCTTCTAGTCTGGGTGACCCCACAGAGGTGCAGGTCTAGAAACCAGAATTGTAGAAGTGATGGGCTCTTAGAAGACACAGCCAATCCTTTTGCTTTCTGGAGGAAAAATTGTTTTAAGTGACTTGTCCGAAGTCACAAAGTTAGCAATTACTGGCATTAAAACTGGGACCTCCTGCCGGTTCACCCCTGCTATCTCCTCTGTAGAGCCCACCCTTTAAGCTCCGTCCAGCCTTCTAGACAAAGACTTGCCACATCTACATTTGTCTGAGAGACATAGCTAGCATACCAACTCCCACACCACATTAGCTATGGAGCCAGCATGTCCAGTGTCTGTACGGGGCTGTAACATACAGGAAGCAAGAAGTGAAAAGAAATGTATGTGGTTTGTGAGCTCAAAATATTCAGCAGCCCTGAAACAATGACTAGTTTTGAAAGAATGAGCTTGTAGGTCATGATAGCCCAAAGAAAATTACTTTTAACAAGGATTAGCTCAGAATCACGTACATAGATTTCTTTCTTTTTCTTTAAGGTGCCTGAACTTTATGATGTCACATTTGTCTGTTTGATTATTCGTTTCTTATGGCAAATACAGGCCAAAAAAAAAAAGAGGAAATCGGTTCATAGGACAGATTTTCATGTACTCTAAGGCTCAAAATAAATTCCTTGGGTGAGAGACCAGTGGACTCAACATCATTAAATATTTTCATCTCTGAAACTGAGGCCTCAAACAAACAGTGACCTGGGACACATCCTACAGAGAGAATGCATAGAGAGAAGGACCTTTCCAGTGGTGAACGGCTATGCCCAGCTCAGCTCTGGGAGAGCCAGGCTGTGATGACCTTTTCTGTTTTGAGAAGGTCAGGCAGTAGCCGTGAATAAATTGTGCCAAATAGATAATGTA